>NC_083342.1:77816593-78116761 GCF_019175385.1 Lycium barbarum | reverse complement strand
TGGCGAAGCCTCCTGATCCTGGCGGCTGGCCAAAGCATATATGCGGTTCGAGGGACCGCTAGAACCTGAAGCGCCACCGCGGCCTCGACCGCGTCCTGCCGGTGCTGAAATACCTCGCCCTCCAGGGCGTGCAACTGATGGAGCAGAAGAAGAACCGGCGGCTGACCCTGTCTGCTGAGCAGCACTACCAGAACTGCTAGCCAAAGGACAATCTCTCATAAAGTGGCCCTGACCACCACACGAAAAGCAAGCTCCAGTCGCTCGGTAACACTCCCCGGGATGAGACTTCCCGCAATGAGGACAACGGGGTCTGGGTGGTCTGGCCTGGCTGGGACCCCTGGGTACCTGTGAACCTGCCACTCTGGAGCTCTGACCGGCCCCAGACGGTCCTGTACTATCGAATCTCCGGCTGCCTGACTGAGTACCCCGGCCGGAGGGAGGAAAATACCTCTCTGACTGCTGCTGCTGAGGCTGTCCGCCTCGAGAATCTCCAGCATAACCTGCGGACCTAGCCCTCTTGGGCGGCCTCCTATCTCGATCTCTACCAGAATGATCAGACCTGTGACGATCCTCCATACCCATCGCATAGGCCTGAAGTCGGGCAATGTCCATATCTGTCTGTAATGACACTGCCATGCAGCCGTCAATCAAATACCGATCCAATCCCATGACATATCTGTGCATCCGATCGGTCATGTCTGCTACCACGGCCGGTGCATATCGGGCCAGAGAATCAAACTCAAGGTTATACTCGCGAACACTCCGACCCCTCTACTGCAGACGTAAGAATCGATCAGCCCGTGCCCGCCGTAACTCTGGTGGCAAAAAGTGGCGGGTGAATGCTGTCACAAACTGATCCCAAGTGGCTGGAGGGGCACCCTCTCCTCTAGACAGCTCCCAAGTCTCGTACCAGTGGGTAGCCACATCTCGAAGCCTGTGCGAAGCCAGCTCAACTGACTCGGTCTCTGAAGCCCTGACCAAGTCCAGTGAGCGTCGCATCCCCCGAATAAAGTCATGGGGGTCCTCATCGGGCTTAGACCCGAAGAACTCTGGAGGGCCACATAGCAAAAACTCCCGAACTCTCAGGCTGTCCCGCCTGTCATCATCATCGTCGTCCCTCCGCCCGCGCCTACGAGCCTGTCCTGCTACCAGTGTAGTCAACAGCTGTACAGCCTCCCTCAGGGTCCTATCCTCCGCCCCTGGCTGAGGAGCTGGAGTCTCAGGTGCGGGTACACGGACCTCTGGAGCTGCCGATGGTCCTGCTCCAGGCTGTACTAGTGGGGGTGTAGCAGACCCCTCAGAATGAGGCACATCCTCCGGCAAATCATAAACACGAGCCCGGGTAGCTCGCTGTGCCTGACTAGTCTCTCCAATCCTCGCCTTGCCCTTCTGGGCTGCCGTTGCCTTCTTCGGAGGCATCACTGCAAACACAAAGGCGAGTCAGATCAAAATCATCCTAGTAGCACAGCTCTATCGCACGATCTAAGATTCCAGAGAAAGTAACATCCTAAATGCCCTGTAGCTCCATGTTTATAGGTGTGGTGCACAACACATCGATAAACAAGACTCTACGAGACATGGCCTGTAGACATTCCGATGACAAACCGCTCTGATACCACTTTTGTCACGACCCAGCCCCGTGGGCCGCGACTGGCACCCTACCTGGGTACCCAGACCAAATCGCATATTCGTTTCCAAATCCAAACTTAGTTCAAAGTTTTTCAAAAGTTATATCAACATAATTTATATCGAAAATATGTCTTAAGCGGTCATCTCAAATCAAACTCAAACAAAGCGGTAGACTAGGCATCGCCGGTCAAAATACAAATATATATACAGAAGGGCCATTTGGGGCCATCATATCAAACAGACCGCTTTAAGACCCGAAAGCAAAATCAGACAACATACACATAGGACCCTCGCCCCACAAAGATGACTACAGACCTCTATGAATTCAAAACAAAAACATATGGCTAGACAGGGCCCCGCCGTACCCAAACTGTCAAATATACAAAGTATATACAGAGAAGAGGAGTCGGTACCAAGAGTGGACTCCGGACCAAGTAAGAGTACTCCGGAAAGCAAGAAGTGAAGCCTACTGCGGAGGATCACCGATATCTGCACCTGCGGGCATAAAACGCAGCCCCCAGAGAGAGGGTCAGTACGAAATATGTACTGAGTATGTGAAGCACGGAGTACAGAAATATGGATCAAAACCGAAAGCAAATCAGATATCAAAGTGGGGTACCACCTGGTATGTCAGAATTTGTATCGAAATCATATACATATATTTTATGCAAACAAAATCATGCAAACGCTTAAGAACGTGGTCGCCACTCCGACGCTGGCGCCACACACAGCAGAACACCAGAAGGTTTCAAATCTCCGTACATCCCCGAACATAATCATAATCATCGGTGAGCGTATCGCATCCCGAGCCATATCACAGCATAACTCCAAACGGAACCCGGCCCTATGGCGAAGCCTCGGGAACCGTAACACAGCATACGGCCGAATTATCATAAAACGCACGAATCAAAACCGGCCCGGGAACCGGTGAACGAAGTCATAATGAGGCACGAGCGGAGTCGTGAGCAAACAAATGCAAATCGTATTTCAACATAGTCTTTCAAAGCGAAGTGAACTCATAAGTCATATTAGAATACAAAATAGTCGAATACTTAGCCGACATAAAGTTTCATTTTGCAAAACGTTTCCACAATGGCCCATATAGTCCCAAACATAAATTAGCGCATTGAATAGTCCGAACATACCCCGTAGGAGGATGTTCCAAAGATCAGAAGTGGTACTCACAACTGTATTCTCAAAGATGGCCCGAAGGGCAAATCGGGCATTTTGGGGTAGCGGACCCACCTCGAGTCGAAGTGAGGTGGCGAACATATTTTTAAGAGCAGTTATATGCCAAGGGTCATACATAATCATTTCTAGGTTACCCGACCACATTTCGATAGGTTTCGGATGAGTAGTGGCATTCTAGCCAAACTGGAGCCTTTAGGCTTCAATTGAATTGAATGAATAGTAACTTTTCTGTGGATCGGGTTTCGAGGAGCAGAAATGCTCCGGAAGGTCTCATATTCAACTAACACACTAAGATATGCCAAATGAAGAATTAGGGAGCTTTACATACCTCACAGATGTCGTAAGCTCTTCCAAATGTCCCGTCCCGTTTCGTCAAAAATCTGCAAATGGTCAAAGTTACCAATTGAGATTCTTAGGCTCAAAAATGCCTTTAACTCCATATTTGCCTACCGAAATTTCGGCAGCATTTCCCCTATAAATCTAACATCCCCGAGGCGTAGCTCGGCTTAAATTAACCAACCACAACAGCCCACACATCAACCAAACAATATACACAACAATCAAGTCACCCTAGCTTTAAGGTTCTACATGATTTCTTAAGTTGGCAACTTCCATTCAAACTTTCAAAATCCCAATTCTATATTCACATAATTGTATTCATTTACCCATCCAACACTAGTTAAACACATTCCAAATTCAATCCAAACCATGCACAAAAATGCACCAAAATCCATTAGTTTCCATAATTCTTCAAAACATTAAAATTCACGACGAACACTCTAACTAACGTCGTTCCATTCCGAATTCATCAATATCATTGTAGAGTCATATCTAAGTCTCTAGCACCCAAAATATACATTGATATACATAGTGATACCGAAAGTATACGCTTTTCGATAATATTCAAAATCATTTTTCAACGCCAATTTAGTTCAGTAATCAATCATTTACGATATAAGGATCACAACAACACATTATGCCAACTTAAACAAGATCAATTCACACCAATTTTCCTCTCTATGGCTCACGGCCAAACACACTATACACACACACCCACGACTTTCTATTTACGTTAAAAATTATGGGATCTCCATCTACTTCCAATGCTTAACACATTCACATCAATTCTATAACATAAAAGGGTAAGAATTCTCACCTTTTCTTGAAAACCCGACTTGTCGAAAACGTCGTCCTCGTGCCAAACTAATTATACCACGTCGGAGAGCGTCTTGAGTACTTCACAAATATGTAGAAACTAGGATTTTTGAATAACCACACAAGCTTGGAATTTTTCTTTCTCTTCCTCTTTGAGTTCGGCCGAAGCCCTTCTTTGGGGTGTTCTTGATTTGTGATTTGTTCTTGAATATTACTAAGTGTATTCTCATATATATCCACTTAGGGGTCATGTGCTATGCACATGACCCTTTAAAAATGGGTTTGGGCCAATGACAAGGGGCCGGCCACCCTACAACTCTTGGGCTTATTTTGTATTGAATTTTCTTGGCCCAATTCGAGAAAAGTCCCGTTTTGTAATTCCCGAAACTAATTTCCGAAATTCCAAATTTATCCTCGGCCTTCCCCGGGGTCTTAACATTAATAATTCCATAACCAACATAGTCATATTCACTAAAATCAAATTATGTCCTTATAACACACAAGTCGTAATTGTTTTCGCGGTTTCCCATTATACGAAATCACGGGACATAACACTCCCACAGAATTGAAGGAGTTGAAGGAGCAATTGAAAGACCTGCTTTATAAAGGCTTCATTAGGCCTAGTTCATCCCCATGGGGAGCACCCGTACTGTTCGTCCGAAAGAAAGATGGCTCCTTGAGAATGTGCATTGATTATCGACAATTGAACAAGGTGACGATTAAGAATAAATATCCTCTTCCAAGGATTGATGACTTATTTGATCAATTGCAAGGTGCCAAGTGGTTTTCAAAGATTAATTTGAGGTCCGGGTATCATCAAGTGAGAGTTAGGGAGAAAGATATCCCTAAGACGGCCTTTAGGACAAGATATGGTCATTTTGAGTTCCGGGTAATGTCATTTGGACTAACAAATGTACCGGCAGTGTTTATGGATTTGATGAACGATGTGTTCAGGCCCTTTCTGGATTTGTTTGTAATTGTATTTATCGACGATATCTTGCTGTATTCTAGATCCGACGCAGAACATGCGGATTATTTGCGTACTGTCCTTGGAGTTCTTCAAACTCGAGAGTTGTTTGCAAAGTTTTCCAAATGCGAGTTTTGGTTGAACTCAGTGGCATTTCTGGGGCATATAGTTGCAGCCGATGGTATTCGAGTGGATAGTCAAAAGATTTAGGCCGTGAAATTTTGGCCAAGGCCCACAACTCCTACGGAGGTTCGTAGTTTTCTTGGCTTAGCAGGTTACTACAGGAGATTCGCTGAAGGTTTTTCTTCTATTTCTGCACCACTCACAAAGTTTACCCAGAAATCGGCAAAGTTTTAATGGACAGACGCTTGTGAACGTAACTTCTAAGAGTTGAAAAGTAGGTTGACTTCCTCCCCAGTCTTGACACTTCCAGAGGGATTGGAAGGATATGTTGGTTATTGCGATGCTTCTGGGGTTGGGTTAGGCTATGTATTGATGCAACATGGTAAAGGGATTGTGTATGCCTCAAGGCAATTGCGGAAACATGAGCGAAATTATCCGACCCCTGATCTAGAATTGGCCGCAGTGGTTCATGCGTTAAAGATATGGAGACATTATTTATATGGTGTCCATGTGGATATTTACACAGATCATAAGAGTCTCCAGTACATCTTCAAGTAGAAAGAGTTGAATTTGCGGCAACGACGATAGTTGGAACTGCTAAAGGATTATGATGTCGATATTTGGTATCACCCTAGAAAGGCAAATGTTGTAGCTGATGCTCTTAGCCGCAGATCCATGGGAAGTTTATGTGATGTATGACCAGAGAGAAGAGAAATGGCCCGCGAGCTCCAGCAACTAGCAAGCCTAAGAGTTCGAGTGCTGTACTCAGGCAGCGGGGGAACTACTATTCAGAATTCAGCGATCTCGTCGCTAGTAGCAGAAGTGAAAGAGCGACAATTTGAGGATCCCATGCTAAGGCATTACAAAGATACACTCTATCAGAAAGAGGAGTCATCATTTGAGCTTTCGGGAGACGGCGTTCGCCGATGTCGAGGCAGATTGTCTGTTCCCGATGTGGCAGGTCTACGCCACCAGATATTGAAAGAAGCTCATTGTTCCTGTTATTCTGTTCACCCCGGAGAGACGAAAATGTATCATGACCGTAAGTCTATATATTGGTGGAATGGAATGAAGAAAGACATAGCGGGATTCGTAGCTCACTGTCCCAATTGTCAACAAGTGAAAATCGAGCACCAAAAGCCGGGTGGATTGTTACAAGCTATAGAAATCCCAACTTGAAAATGGGAAGTGATTAACATGGACTTTATTTCAGGCTTACCCCGTTCTCGATGTAAGTATGATTCCATATGGGTGGTTGTGGATAGACTCACCAAGTCAGCTCATTTCTTACCGGTCAGAACGACCTATGTGGCAGAAGATTATGCAAAGCTTTATATTAAAGAGATAGTGAGACTCCATGGTGTTCCAGTATCTATTATCTCAGACAAAGGGACTCAGTTTACATCCATCTTTTGGAAGTCTTTCCAAGAGGGTCTATGGACCCAAGTGAACCTTAATACGGTATTTCACCTGCAGACTGATGGACAAGCCAAGCGTACCATTCGTACTCTTGAAGATATGTTGCGGGCATGTATGATAGATTTTGGAGGAAATTGGGATGACCATTTGCCACTCATTGAGTTTGCTTACAATAACAGTTATCATTCTAGCATCCAAATGGCACCGTATGAAGCTTTATATGGGCGAAAGTGTAGATCCCCAATTGGGTTGTTCGAAATAGGAGAGGCCAGACTGATGGGGCCAGACTTGGTCCAGCAAGCCATAGAGAAAGTCAAGCTCATACAAGATCGGTTATTAGCATCCCAAAGTCGTCAAAAGTCCTATGCGGATAATCGCCGAAGAGACTTAGAGTTCCAAGTGAAAGATTGGGTATTCTTGAAAGTGTCACCGATGAAAGGTGTAATGAGATTTGGCAGAAAGGGGAAGCTTAGTCCCCGGTACATTGGACCTTATTAGATTGTGCGCAAAGTGGGCAATGTGGCCTACAAATTAGATCTACCTCCGGATTTGGAGTCAGTTCACCTAGTTTTCATGTCTCGATGCTTCGAAAATGTGTTGGAGATCCTACTAGGATCGTGCCAATAAACGGTGTGCCCATTGCCATACTAGATAGGCAAGTACGGAGGCTTAAAAACAAAGAAGTGGCCTCAGTTAATGTTTTATGGAGAAGCAGTAAACGAGAAGAAATGACATGGGAAGCGGAAGAAAGTATGCGATCCAGATACCCTCATTTATTTCAACCCTTGGGAGAGATTCAAGATGAAACATCAGCGGTATGCGGTATGTATGATTTCCTTTTCATGCTTTTGGTCGTCTGTGGCCATAGATATGTTGATATTGTGACGTAGCCCTGTGAGGCGATGATATTTTGGGTTGTTGTGACAGGATGGTCGTGCCATATTATAGGGGAGACTCTGGCGAAATTTTTATAGAATCCCCGAAGACTTTAAACATTCGAGGACGAATGTTCTTAAGGGGGGGGGGGGGGGGGGGAGAATGTTACACCTCAGAAAAATCCTCCATTGTTTTCCAAGTGAATGGACCCGCGAGGAGTACGAGTATCCGATGTTTTCATCAGTAAGAAATAACATTTGACGACCCTAAGTAAGATTCCGAAGGCAATTGCAATAAGAGATAGGTTCTGCTCCATAATGAATAATTATAGGTTTTGGAAATGTGAAAAGTTGCAGGTTTGCATTCTGGCTAGTTGGTCGTAAAGTGAAATACGGACCATAAAGTGGTATACGGTCCGTAAACTGCCATGTCATATTTTGGCTTCCAAAACTTCAACTTTCTGCCAAATGATCAAATGGTCAAATACGACCTGAAATACGGACCGTAAAGTGGTTTACGACCCGTAAACCGTGATAGTAAATCACCATGTTTCAGCCTCAGTTTCTGGTTCTGATATGATTAAACACGACCACGAAGAACGGTCCGTAAACTGGAATACGGACCGTAAACCAAGTTTACGACCTCTGTACTATTCATTTAAGATCAGACTTTGGGTTATTAAATAAGGGACCAAGTTTATTATTTCATTTCCAGATTTCATCCCTTCTCTCTAAAACATCTCTCTACGTTTATTCCACGAGATTTCAAGGATTATTAGTCATCAACAACACATATCAAGTGAATCAAGTGTAAGGAGACCCGTTAAGATCATTCAAGTCAAGAAAATCTTAATGAATGAAAACTAGGGTTTTTGCTTAAGTGGGGTATTTCGACCGAGGCTCGTTCCTACAACATCTAAGGTAATATTTATGGTATTTATATGTTGTTTAAGGTATTTGAGAGTCAAAATGCTTGGACATTAGATGAGTATAGGAAAATGGGTCATGAATGATGAATAGTGACATTTTGAGAAATAGTTTGAATTGAGTTATGAGTCTTGATGTATTGTGATGTAAATGTGTTATAAATGATGTTGAGAATATGAGATGAGCAATGTACGTGAATGGACATAGTTGTGTGTTATAGCCATGGACATGAGTAATTGAAAGTAAGTCTAGAAATGTGGATAATGTGGGTGAATAATCATTATTGTTATGGTATTGTGAATGCACTATTGACGTTTGGGAGTTGATATACGCTATGGAGGAATGTCGTATAAATAAAGGAGATGTTGTTCGATTTTCTCTAGCTTTAGCCATGTGTGCTAGTTGTCGATTCTAACGGTAGTATGACTTTAATGAAGGTAGAAACGCTTGCATTGGAGGAGAAAGCGCAAGTGGTAAATAGTTGAACGGAAAGGTATGTAAGGCTAACCCTTCTTGCATAAGGCATGGTTCTTTGGCCAATCATCTAAATCTTTTACGAGCTTATGATGTTCTCCAAATACTTCTATCTTCAAAGCTACTAAGCTTATGATCCTCGATATGCTACGATTGTACTAAATTCCTCGAATGACGAGTAGGCCCATTAAGGCAAATGTGACGAATGACGATAATGATGACGATGATGATAATGATGTTAATAGAAATGATGCTTATGAGCTAGTATACGTATGACTATTATGGAACCCCAAGCTTATGAGGCCGGGTACGATATGTAAATAAGTATGTATACGATTACGAAACGCGCGCACACCTCTGCAGATGGTACGGATAACCCTGACGCCTTGGTAGGGCCAGGTAGATGTAACCCTAAAGCCTTGGTAGGGCCAGGTATGAGTAACCTTGAGCCTTGGTTGGCCAAGTATATATGAAACACCGATCCTATGTAAATGTTATGTGTATGATATGATTATGTATATGACGTGAATATGAATATGATACGACTATGTATGTGAATGTGAATCAGGGCATGTATACGAATACGAGGACAAATATAGTACGGGTACTATTATGGAATACAGATAATGATGTATGTGCACAAATACGTATTAGCAATGGAGAGTTCCTATGAAAGACAAGTAAGTGCTTATGACGATGATATTGCCATCTCCCATTATATGTTATTTCTTATGTTGCTACTTATGCTTCTATATTGATATTGATCATGCTTTACATACTCAGTACATTCTTCGTACTGACATCCTTTTGTTTGTGGACGCTGCGTCATGCCCGCAGGTGCACAAGGAGACAGGCTCGATCCATAGTTGTATTCTCAGAGACTACATGTTACACCTCGAAATATCTTCCGTTGGTACGCAAGTGAATGACCTAGTGATGAGTACAAGTGTATGACGTTCCATGAGTAAGAAATGACGTTCGACGACCTTAGGCGAGATTTCAAAGGCATCCGATGCAAGACGAGAAAGTTGGCTAAGATAAGGCAAGGTATGAGATGAGCAAGGTAGGAAAATGGATGTGGATGATTAGAATGAAGAGTCAAGAAATGTGAAAAAGTTGCAGGTTTGCAATCTGGCCAGTCGGTCGTAAAGTGAAATACGAACAGTAAAATGGTATACGGTCCGTAAACTGGACTGTCGTATTTTTGCATTCGAGACTTCAACCTTTTGCCAGATGATCAATGGTTAAATACGACCTGGAATACGGACCGTAAAGTGATTCACGGCCAGTAAACCATGGTCGTAAATCACCATGTTGCAGCCTGAGTTTTTGATTCTGTTATGGTTAAACACAACCACGAAGGACGGTCCGTAAACTGGAATACGGGTCGTAAACCAAGTTTACGACCACTGTGCACTTCAATTCAGATTTTTAAGTTATTAAATAAGGGGACCAAGACTTATTTCATTTCACTTCTACATCACACCCCTTCTCTCTAAAAAATCTCTCTACAGTTATTATACAAGTTTTCAAGGATTATTAGTCATCAACAGCATTAATCAAGTGAATCAAGTGTAAGAAAAACCCATTAAAGATCATCCAAGTCAAGAAATCCAAATGGAGGAAAACTAGAGTTTTTGCTCAAGTGGAGTATTATCAACTAAGGCTCGTTCCTACAACATCTAAGGTAAGATTCATGATATTTATACGTTGTTTAAGATATTGGAGAGTTGAAATACATGGATCGTAGAAAAATATAGCAAAATGGGTCATGAATGGTGAATAGTGACGTTTTGAGAAATAGTTTGAATTGAATCATGATTGTTGTTGTGTTGTGACATGAATGGGTTATAAATGACGTTGAAATACCATGAAATAGATATTGTATGTGAATGGACGAAATCATGTGTTATAGCCATAGATATGGGCAAATGCAAGTAAATTGAGAAATGTGGATAATGTGAACGACTAATGGCCATTGTTATGATATTGTGAATGTATTGGTGACGTTTGGGAGTTAAATCACGATATGGACAAACGTTGTATAAATAAAGGAGAGGATGTCCGATTTTCTCTAGCTTTAGCCATGTGTGCTAGTTATCGATTCTAATGATAGCATGACGTTAATGATGGTAGAAACGTGAGCATCAGAGGAGTACGTGCAAGTGTAGAATAGTTCAACGAAAAGGTATGTAAGGCTAACCCTTCTTTCACAAGGCATGGTTCTTTGGCCAATCATTTATCCTTCTATGAGCTCATGATGTGCTCCATATGATTCTATTCTCAAAAGCTACTGAGCCTGCGATCCTTGATGTGTACTACGTACCTCACACGACGAGTAAGCCTATAATGCAGACGTAACGATAATAATGATGATAGAAATGATGATGATAATAATAACGATGCTAAAGGTGCCTATGGGCTATTATACTTATGTGTGCCTATGAAGGGCTATAACGAAACCCCGAGCTTATAACGCCGGGTAGAATATATGTATATGTATGTATATGATTACGTAATGCGCACGCACAGCTGCAGATGGTACGGATAACCCTGAAGCCTTGGTAGGGCCAGGTAGATATAACCTTGAGCCTTGGTTGGCCAAGTATGTATGAAACACCGAACCTTCATGGTCGGGCATGCTATGTATATCAGTATATATGTGTATATGCTATGTATATGACATCATTAAGAGTATGAATATGTTATGTATATGAGATGTAAATGATTATGAGGGTAATTAAGTACGGATATGGTTGTATGTATGCGGATACGCAATAGAAACGGAATGTCTCTATGGAAAGAAAGTAAGTGCCATGAAGATGATATTATTGTCTCCCCTCCTATGCTACTTCACATGTCGTTCATTATGCTTCTATATCGATGTTGATCATGCTTTACATACTCATTACATTTTTCGTACTGACGTCCTTTTGTTTGTGGACGCTGCGTCATGCTGGCAGGTGCACAAGGAGACAGACTTGATCCATAGCCGCTTATTCAGAGATTACATAGCAGAGCTCCATTTCCTTCGGAGCCATAGCTTTTGGGTACTTTTGTGTATATAATTATGGGCATAGCGGGATCCTGTCCCGCTCATGTGATATGTTATACTCTTCTTAGAGGTTCGTAGTCACGTGTATATGGTTAGATATGTCTGGCCTTGTTGGCCCGTGTTTTATATATTATTTTGTCGGCCACGTCGACCCATGAACATTAGATGTGGCATATATGCCTATGATGTTATATAGGAAATGTTGTAGCCCAAATGGGACTAGTATGATCGATGACTAGAATGCATGATTTGATTTATGGCTCACCTAGACGTTATGTGAAAGTAGGTTAAAGGGGTGCCCAGGTGGGGTAGCGCCGGGTGCTCGTCGCGGCCCTAGTCGGGTCGTGACAAAAGTGGTATCAGAGCAGTGCAGTCCTAGGGTGTGTCTACGAGCCGTGTTTAGTAGAGTCTTGGTTATGGGTGTGTTGCGCGTCACACTTATAAACAAGAAGATGCGGACATTTTAGGAATGATTGACCTTCTTTCTTCATAAGAATCGTGCGATAGAGCTATTATATAAGAAATTCTTGTTCCTTAATCGTGTGTTGTGTATTTCAGTGATGCCTAAAAAGAGAAAGGCTACAGCAGCCCAAAAGGGCAAGACGGTGGCTGAAAAGCGAGCTGAAAGAGCACCGCCACCGGTAGTAGAGGAAAGTGAGTCCCAGAGTGTAGCTCAATCTCAGTCCTCCCAGACAGTGCCTATTACTGAGGAGCGTGAGGGAGCTTCCGCCCCAGCTCCAGCACCTCCAGCTCCTCCACCAGATGCTTCGGGCCAAGATGTAAAAGAGGCCATTAATTTGCTGACTCAATTGGTTGCGGCCCAGACTCAGAGGCAAGGTTCAGGGCAAGGTGATAGGGCTGTTAGTGTAAGGCCCGTGATTTCATTACTTTTAACCCTCCAGAATTCTTTGGATCAAAGCCGGAGGAGGACCCTCCGGATTTTATTGATGGTATGTTAAGGACGCTTCGATTGATACATTCTTCGGACACCGAGTCGGTGGAGTTAGCGTCATATAGATTGAGAGATGTCTCGATCCAATGGTATACGGTTTGGATAGCTTCACGGGGAGCCAATGCACCTCCCCCGATATGGCAAGAGTTTGTTGATGCCTTTATCCGTCATTATATGCCTCCAGAAGTTCGGCGAGCTAGGGCTGATAAATTCTTAAATTTGAGGCAGGGTAGCATGAGTGCTCTAGAGTATAGTCTCCGCTTCAATTCCTTGGCCAGGTATGCTTCAGCCATGGTAGCGGATATGTGTGACTGGGTACACCGATTTGTGAAGGGCCTAGGGCCACACTTGATGGATAGATGCTTGACTGTATCCCTTCAGGACGGTATGGATATTGCACGCATTCAGGCCCATGCTCAGAACTTAGAAGAAAGCCTGCAGCAGTAGAGAAGTGAACGTGAGCAAGATAGGGGCCATAGCAAGAGGGCCAGATCGTCGGGTTCGACGAGCGAGTTTAGAGGTGGGCACAGGCAGCAGTTCCCTAGACATTTAGGCCATTCTATGACCAGTGCACCTCCACGATTTTCAGGATAGAGATTTGATAGATCTACTCGTGCGGGGCCGAGTCAGAGTTTTTCGGGGTCTCAGTTTAGGGGTGATTCGGGTCGGGCGAGGCCACCCGTACCACGATGTTCCCAGTGTGGGAAGTTGCATTGAGGTTAATGCCGATCAGGTTCAGACGTTTGCTATTCATGTGGTCGGCCAGGCCATATTATGCGTGATTGCCCCTCAGTTCATGGTAAATGCGGGACCCAGCCATCAGGGTCGGTAGTTGGATCTTCAGCATCTGTACGCCCTACGGGGCCAGGTTCACATACGCCAGTTGGCCATGGTAGAGGCAGAGGGAGAGCTCCCAGTTCTAGCGGTCCTCAGCACCGTATTTATGCTTTGGCTGGACGCCAAGATCTTGAGTCTTCTCCTAACGTGGTCACAGGTATATTATCGGTATTCTCTCATGATGTATATGCTTTGATTGATCCGGGCTCCACATTATCGTATGTTACTCCATATATTGCGGGTCGATTTATAGTCGAGCCGGAGTCGATCAACCCTTTTGAGGTGTCTACACCCGTGGGTGAATCGGTAATAGCTAGCCAAGTATATAGAGATTGTGTAGTTGTGATACATGACCGCCGTACTATACTTGACTTGTATGAACTAAAGATGGTGGATTGTGATGTCATTATGGGCATGGATTGGTTGGCCTCTTGCTATGCCAATGTTGATTGTATAATGAAAATGGTTCGTTTCCAATTTCCGGGAGAACCAGTCTTAGAATGGAAAGGGAATACGGCGTCACCGAAGGGTAGGTTTATTTCCTACCTAAAGGCAAGTAAATGATCACAAAACGTTGTATTTATCATCTAGTGCGAGTTAAAGATGTAGAAGCTGAGTCGCCGACTCTTCAGTCAGTTCCAGTGGTGAGTGAATTTCTGGGTGTGTTCCCGGAAGAGCTTGCAGGCCTTCCTCCCGAGCGGGAGATTGAATTTGTTATTGATGTGTTGCTAGACACTAAGCCCATATCTATTCCTCCCTATAGAATTGTTATATCCCGTATTTTATACATTCGGATAATTCGAGACAATTGCGAGAAGTCAAAGGCAAGACTATTTTCCAAAATTATTTTAGTGAACAAGTTGTTTATTAGGATGGAAATATTGAGAAAGGTTAAGGGTAAAAAGGAAAATTCACAAAGTGGCCTATGGTAATATTGTGGTAGGCTAGGGGTAAAACGGGAATTTCACAAATGTTCAAGAAAATTATTGAAGAAGGCCACTTTGGCCGTGTGGTATATATATATATATATATATATATATATATATGGAAAAGTGATGATAGAATAAAACAATTAGTCATCTTTAAGTAATATTAAAGAAGCTTGGAGAAGGGGGACAGGTGTCCACTTATTACTTGAAGGAGGCACCTACATATATATATATATATATATATTAGCAAGAGACAATTATCTAGAGATTTCATTTTCTTACAACATAAGAAGACTTGGAAAAAAAAAAAGGAGAAAAGAGGGCCATTCGGCCAAGACTCCAAAAAATGGTGTCATGGAATTGATCAAGAAAAATTATTTTCTTCTAGCTTTCCTACTAATTTGAATGTCCTCTTTAACATGAGATAATTGTTGGAGCAAGAAAACCATTCATTCTTGCAAGTTCATGACCCTAGCCAAGTGAGAAGACAAGTGGAAAAAAGGTATGTATTCAATCTTCTTTTCATATGTTATGGATGCTTTGTATATGTTGTAGAGTGAGGAATGAATGAAATTCATGAAATATGTAAGTATAGGGGTGTGGCCGAATGGAGGTGGTGGTGTAGAAGTGATGAATTAATTTTATTTAGTAGTTTGATTGTTGTGTTGTGGATTCCATGATGTAAAATGAAGGATTGGTGGCTTGAAATGAATTTGAAATTGTTTGAGCATTATTGAAGAAGTTAGTGTGACATTAGTGTGGTTTCTTCTATTTGTAAGAATAAATTTGTTAACGTATGGGTTGTTGACATAATTCATGAATTTGGAAGTGAGACATGTGTTGGAATATTGTAAGTTGGGTTGTTGTGGTTGAATTTGAAAGAAGGAAATAGGTTGTTATTGTTCTTGTTGAATTTGGAAGGCTTCGGGTGAAGTAATGTGTTGATTGAGTCATTTTGAATGCAATGTGAATTGAATTGAATATAAATGAAATGTCGTTAAATTGTACGACAAAGGTTGTTAATGTTTGAATGCGTCTTGAATTGATTGTTGATGTTGTTGGCACGAGTGTTGGTATGGTTGATTGATGATTTGGGCCGAGTTAGATTCTCGGGGATGGTATATTTACAGGGGAGATGCTGCCGAAATTTCGGTAGATCATAAGTGAATTTATTTGAAGGATTAAGACAAATATATGATGATGAGTCTAATGATTGTGTCAATCTTCTTGAATGTAGACTAGCGATAGCGAGCTTGGACAATTAAGCGTAGCTAATAGGACGTGGAGCAGGTATGTTAAGGCTCGTCCCTTTCTTTCAAAGGCATGATTCCTACGTTATGAATTTATAAATGTTTCCATATCTTTCTTGTCTTCAAAAGTTAGAAGTCTATGGTCCCAAGGCAATGATTACTTTCCCGATAACCCGTCAATGTTTTCCAAAATGTCCGTATTTTTCCAAAACAAAGGTTTATGGTATTGTAAGCTTTTATGACAATAACGATGTATATGTCTTACAACGACATTGATGATGTCGAGGATGAGAATATTTCTATGATAAATATGATAAGAACGATTTCAGGTTCGAAAGGTACTTGATACGATTATTGTTTTTATTTTCCAAAAATGTCTTCCGAAACGTTCGTAGAAGGTTCTGTACTTCAAACGCTTATAACTTTCTTATACTAAGTCGGATTGACCCGAAACTTGTTTCTGAGCCTTCATGTGTCGATTTATGTACGTACCCATCGAGTCTTAACGTTGCTATTCGTTGCTAGTCTCACCTTATAATAATTGTTCCTTCAAGGTGAGACAAAGCCATGATGATTATTCCATAATATAATCGGAGGTTACCGACCTTACGTCACTCCGATAGATACATGACTTTCTTTGGGCTCTCCTACATGCTGCTTATATGATATATGTATATGTATATGTATATGTATATGGGGAATATGGGGAAAAGGGACATATGTTGCGCTATAGACGCATTGCCACCTGGTCAGTTGGCCGTAACCTATCATCCCAGACGCGGGATGCCCGGACGCGGGACATATGTGGGGGACCCGACGTGGTTCGGCGCTATGATATGTTCTATTTTCTACATATGGACAAGAAATATTTTTCAAAGAAAGCTAAGCATGCATGGCATCCGCCCTAAGAGGCACTCATATGTACAGGTTACTCTTCTACCTCATGATATGCTCTATATTTCCATTCTGTTATTATTCATATTTATATCCCTTACTATGTTACTATTCATGCCTTACATACTCAGTACATTGCTCGTACTGACCCCCTTTCCTCGGGGGCTGCGTTTCATGTCGCGCAGGTACACCCAGATGAGTAGAAGCCATTGTAGAAGATGTTCCAGCGGAGTTGGCAAGCTCCATTTGTTCTGGAGTGTTGCCGGGTCAGAGCACTATGCTATGATGTCTTGTTCGAAGTTAGAGACTTTGCAGATAGAATCGTGGGTATAGAGTGTCGGTATTGTAAATGGCTCCACCAGCCGATGTGTCATCTTATGTTATGTTATAAAGTCCATGTGATTACAGATTCCATTTGATTTGAGTACGAGGGAAAAGAAATATTCTGAAAGCTTACTATGTATTTCATTCTTATTCGATTTAAGAGTCCAAAGATATTATGCATGTAATAAGAGTCAGCGGGTTCGCTCGGCTCCGAATATGGGGTCGGGTGCCCATCACACCCTAGTAAAGTCGGGGTGTGACAAAGTGGTATCAGAGCAGGCCATTCTAGGGGTTTTCTGTAAAGTCGTGTCCAGTAGAGTCCTGTTTATGGGTGTGAAGCCGGCCACATTTATAAATAGGAGGCTGCGGAGCATCTAGGGATTGTTAACCTTCTTTCTGTCTTAGATCGTGCGATAGAACCAAGTCATAGGAAAATGGAATTCCTTATACAAGCCTTACTTACGACGGAAGAAGGTGAGAAGCGATATGGAAAGTCACAGAGGTAAGTCTTGATATATTTGTTCTGTTACCTGAAACTGGAAGCACAGGATTGCTGGAATGTGCCATATAGTCGTATGTTCTGTGAGGTATTGTCGATATTTGCTACGAACAGATCTTGAATAGTAGGAATGGTAAAGGATGTTCTGCCAGAATGGGTACGCCTAACAGGAAGAAGTGTGGAAAGGAAATACTGTAAATAGGCAATAAGTGAGATGCGTTGTTTCAGAAAGGTTATGGATTTGGCATGGCGATGAAGGTGCGATCACTACCACCGGGAATCTGGGAATCCAGGACGAAAGATAGTTATGCACGTAAGCAAAAGGTGAAGATTGAGGGTCGAAAGGGGTAAAATAGTAATTGTAAAGGAGAAAGACGTGTTACGAGAGTGTCTCGGGATCTGTAAGACCTCATGTAATAAAGGTCATGCGAGCAAGTGGACGCGATTATATCAGCATTAAGGCATCGGATTCCATCAAAGTTTCGAGGTTAAGCGTGCTAAGGTGGGAGCAATTTTAGGATGGGTGACCCCCTGGGAAGTATGCAAGAAATTCTATATATCCAGACATAAGAGACAAATGAGAAGTTAGAGTAACCTAAGGGAAACTAGAGTATACGGAATGGCTGGAAACCTTAAGAGGTCACGTAAGACAAGGTAGGCTAGACTGGAGAAGAGACAGAAAATGCGTCACAGCTCTAGAAATTTGGATAGGCTTGAATAGCGTTTGGAAGTATTTTGTGGGCTAGTTGATAGTAAATATATATATATATATATATATATATATATATATATATATATATATATATATATATATATATATATATGAATGCGTAGGATATCCCACATATGATTGTATCGGTGCACATGTGAGTTCCAACAACCGGCGCTACGGTAAGGAAGGCATTGATCATGCAAGAGTACCGAAGTTCGAGGGACGGCAAAAATAAATGGTACCAGTGTTACGAGGTAAGCAGCTATTATTTTTACTACAGGTTAAGATCGAAAATTCTAGTATAACGATATTTGGAAAAGAAAGAGAGTGAGTAGATGGAAAACAAAGAGATCAAAGTGTCGGAAGGAGGTGAAAGGTAAGAAACTTCAGTGACTGAAGCTCCCGAGACAAACTACCGGCAAAGCACGAGACTATTTGGGTAAGAACTCAAAGTAGGCATGTGAAAAGGGATAGAGTGTGGTAAAAGGAAAACAGAAGAGGAGTGTATGAGGTTCGAGAACTGATTTCAATAAGTGGGGCTAAAGGAATAGTGACAAGGATAGGGGGATGTGAAGTAAGAGAAAGAATGCTTAGGCTTGCGATGATGTTAAGGTGAGAGATATATAAAAGAATAAATGTGTAGCTATATTAATATAGTTAAAGGTTTGATAAGCGAAGATAGAGAGAGTGTAAATTGTAAGGATTCTTTGCTAAGAACAAAAGTAGCGGAATGCATGAGAAATATGGACGCGCAGCTACAACACAAACGCGTAGTTAAAGAAGAATTACGAGCAAGTGAGCTAAGAAAGTGAAAGGACGAATAGTGGATGGAAGGGTATGGAAATGTGGACAAAATGATGATATAGGCGCGAAATGAAAGAAAAACTTATGGTAAGAAGTTCGACATGTTAGGCACAGAGTTGGAAGGAAGACCAGGAATAAGGTATAAACGAAGACTTCATAAAAGGACTGTTGGCATATAAGGAGCCCCTTAAAGGGGGGGGGGGGGGGGGGGGAGACCATATTATATTAGGCCAAAAAGGGATCACAATATTTTCAAGTACCAGAAAAGGAAACTTATTAAATCGGGGCCAAAGTTTAAAACATGTCGGCACATCGGAAGTAAGTAAAGAATGTTTCGAACGACGACGACTATTATAACGAAAGTATCAACAATTGGAGAATTTTGAAAGAAAGAAAGAACGCAGTGCCTATGAATGAAACAAAGAGTTCATCGAACACTAGAAAATAGTTCATGGACCATTAATTGTACGGAGCATGAGAATGCACGCTATGGAATTGTATGAATCATCGACGTGAAGCGATAGTCAATCATGTTTGTAGGGGATCCACACCGAAGAGCCAACAAGAAATAGCGATGGACAAAACTAGCGCCAATACAAAGAAATCAAAGACAAGTATACTTGTGTCAAGAAATGACCTGGGAAAGACAAGGATAATGAGATGGCGCAGTGGTTTAAGAAACCCATGACACGGAATAAGGACTCATGAAAAGACCGAGGAGTTTGATTGTAAGGAAAATAGGGTGCAAGACAAGGACTGGGCATGAAGAAAAGAACAACTAAACAAGGGACCCTCCCGGAGAATTATGACACCCCACGAAGTCAGTTGAACATTCAAGGACGAATGTTCTAAAGGGGGGAGGATGTTATTGTTATATCCCGCATTTCGTGCAATCGGACAATTCAAGACAATCGCGGGAAGATAACAAGTAAGGCCATATTTTATTTTGTTTGGTACGTGAGTTGCTTATGAAAAGTCTAGAAGTGGAAATATGGAGAAAGGCGAAGGGCAAATTTGGAAGTTGGAAAAATGTTTCATAAATTAAAAGAATTTGCCAAGAATACAAAGTGGGCTTAACATATTTTTTTGTAAAGAAATGGAAGGCCCAACCGGCCATGCATAGGGTCCAAGCCCACATTGAACTAAATTTGGTCAATAAATAAGATGACTAAGTCATCTTTATCTCATAATCTCTAGAATTTTCAAGAAAAGAAGAACAAAACAAAGAAGGAGAAAACCCTCAAGGCCTTCGGCCATAGTAAAATTTCCAAGGAAAAATTGATAAAAATTCTTTCAAAAATCATTTTCTACCAAGTAGAGGGTGCTTAACAAGGTGGAGTTGTTGTTGGAGCAAGAAAGACTCATTATCATACAAGTTGCCAAGGTATAGGCAAGTGAGAAGTTGAAGAAGAAAGGTGAGTTTTGATCTTGTTTTATGTGTTATACATGGTTTATATGTGTTGTAGTATGCTAAAATGAATGAAATTCATGAAGGAGAGGAATATAGTATATGGCCGTGTATATATATATATATGTGTAGGAGTCATGCTTCAATTATTTTAATTAATGTTTGGTTGTTATTGTTGTGAATGATATGTGGAAAATGGAAGTTTAATGAGTTTGGAGAGATTGTAGTGGTGTATGCATGTTGTGGCCGTGAGTTGTGGCATGTATATGTGGCCGTGTATACATGATGTATGGCCGTGTATATTGGTGAGTTGTGAAAGAATAATGAGCAAGTTATATCTAGTGTTTTGGTTGTTGTGTTGTAGATTTTATATTGCATATTGCAAGTAAAGACTTGATAAGTTTGGTAAAGTATTGGTAATTGGAAGATTATGTATATTGAAGAATAATGTTCTTGCATGGATAGTATGTAATGATATTGGTATGATGTCGTTGGAATATATACTATAAGGTTGTTATCGTGTTCATTGGAGTCGGAAGGTTTTGAAGAAAGTAATAAATTGAAATCATGCATCTTGGATGAAATATGTGAATTGCTAGTGCGATTGTTGATTATGTTAATAGTTTGGCCGGGTTTGAATTCCCGGATTGTGTTGGTTGAGAATTTGGCTATGTTGAATGCTGAGGATGGTGTATGTACAGAGGAGATGCTGCCGAAATTTCGGTAGCCAAGTGTTTCCTTAAGATTCTAACTCTAAGTATGCTAATGAGAGTTTTGGGTAAAAATGACCAATTTGCAGATTTCGACGAGATTGCAACGTGAATTTGGAATAGCTAAAGGAGCGGAAAGAGGTATGTAAGGCTTCACCCTTCTTTCTATGGCATGTCTTAGTTGTAATAAGTTGGGTACGAGCCTCGGGGAAAACTCGGTTTCCCGGAATCCGCACCTAAAGTTTTCCACTTTTTGTTCATTAGAATTGAACTAGAAAGTGTGCCAATTGTTGGAAAAACCTCCTACACCCTTAGAACTTGTACAAACGGGACCCGATTACCCTAGAACCCTCACAAGTAACGTTACGACATGTATCGTATACAAATAGTATACGCTACCTCATCCGGTCCGAGGTGGGCCCATTACTCTCGGATTTTCCTTATAGTCTTGTTGTACTTACTAGAAGTTGAATCCAAGGGAATCTTTTGATCCCGATTTCGTTACCAAATGATAAGTACTATAAGTACTCCAACGAGGAGACTTCCATGATGATAATGATAACAATGATGTTAGACAAGAGGATATGCCAATGATAAGTACTACCGGAACGATCCTATGACTAAGATTTATAAGCTAAGTATTCTATGTGAATATGAAAGTGATAAACTAATTCTTGAATATTATTTATATCCCCTAGCTATGACTTTATTTTCTAAAGACTTCCAAACCTATGAACTGTCATCTACGACGCCCACGATTTCATTCTACGTTTACTTTATTACTATTCTCCGTTGACCATCTCACCTTAAATTATTCGTCCCTTCGAGGTGAGACAAGAGCGATCACGAGTATTCCATAATGTAATCGGAGGTCACCGACCTTACGTCACTCCGATGGCTACATGATTTTTCCTTGGGCTCCCTTGTGTGCTTATATGATATATATGTATAAAACATGTATATGTATATAAGATATGTATAAGTATATAAAATATGTATATGTATATAAGATAAGTAAAGGTATATAAGACATGTATATGTATACAAGCTATGTATATGAATACAAAAATATGTGTACATATAAAAGATGTGTATATGCATACAGAGTACATATATGCAAGCTATGTATATGAACCTGGGCTGGGGGGAAGGGATACATGGGGGAATGGGAAGGGAAATATGTTTCACTGCCACCTGATCAGCTGGCTTATCATCCCGGACGCGGGGTGCCCGGACGCGGGATATATGGGTGAGCCGGTGCGTATCTACATCGGCGCTATGTGGGTGAGCCGACATTGTTCGGCGCTATGATATGACCTACCATGTCATGACCAGACATGCTATGCTATGATATGACACGATACGCTATGAAACGCTATGCTATGATAAGAAATGCTATGACAAGCTATGCTATGACATGATATGCTATGATATGCCATGACATGACATGCTATGATACGATAAGCTATGCTATGATATGACAGGCCATGCTATGATATGATAAGCTATGCTATGATATGACAAGCTATGCTGTGACATGATACGCTAGGATAGAATACTTCCATGACATGATATGCTACGATATGATATGATACGACATGCTATGATAGTGCAGAATGTAATATGATAAAAACATAACATCATTTAAACCCCATTTTCCATGTTTATGAAAAAGAAATGTTTCAAAGAAAAAAAAAGAGAAAAGAAAGGACAAGCCTACATGACAGCCAGCCTGAAAAGGGGCCTCCCTAAGTGCAGGTTACTTTCTTACCTCGTTGTACGTCCTACGACTCCATGATACTATTAATTGTACTCTATGTTACTACTTGTATTATCTTCCATGCCTTACATACTCGGTACATTATTCGTATTGACGTCCCTTCTTGTGGACGCTGCGTTTCATGCCGCGCAGGTCAGCAGACAGGTGGACGTGATCCTTAGAAGCCCTACCAGCCGCACTTGACAGCGCTCCAGTTGTTTCGGAGCCTCACTCTAGCGGTACTATTTTGTGTATGTATATTCGGGCCCGACAGTACTCGACCCTCTCTATGTATAAGTATACTATGTCTAGAGGCTCGTAGACAGATATGTACAGTCAGTCAGGTACGGTTAGATATATGGTGTTTTGGCATGGTTGTTGTATAAAGTGATAACGAAGTTTACTAGTTTATGTTCATAATAACGCTGCTAATGTTAATGTTCGTTGATGTTCAGAAAAAACAAACATGGCACTGTTTATACGGCTTGCTAAGAGCTAAAGGTAAAACGATAGACAAGGGGTGCTCGGTTCAGGTATCGGGTACTCGTCACGGTCCATAGTCGGGTCGTGACAGAAGTGGTATCAGAGCAGTTCGGTCCTAGGATTTGTGTACGAGCCGTGTCCAGTAGAGTCTTGTTTATGGGTGTGTAGCGCGCCACACTTATAAACAGGAGGCTACAGGGCATTTAGGAAATGTGACCTTCTTTGCATTCTGAAATCGTGCGATAGAGCTAAGTTGCCAGGCTTCCATATTCCTTTTCCTAAACCTATGTTATGGTTTCAGTAATGCCGCCGAAGAGAAAGGCTACGATGGCCGAGAAAGCCAAGAGGGTGGCGGCCAGCAGAGTTAAACGGGAGCTAGAAGAAGAAGAATCTCATAATGAGGCTACCCCTCAGACTGTTCCTGCTCCCCTTGCACCGGCAGAGCAGGGAAGAGTTCCAGCTCCAGCCCCCGCACCTCCAGTTCCACCGCCAGCAGCTCCGGGCCATCAGATGGCAGAGGCCATCCAATTATTGACCCAGTTAGTCGCCGCACAAGCTCAGCGGCAAGATGTAGACATGGGAGGCAGGGCGGTAAGCGCAAGGGCCCGAGACTTTATTACCCTGAAGCCGCCAGAGTTCTATGGATCAAAACCAGAGGAGGACCCGCAGAGTGTCATAGACGAGATGCTGAGGACTCTGAGAATTATACATGCTTCGGATACGGAGTCCGTAGAGTTGGATTCATACAAGCTTCGGGATGTGGCAGTTCTGTGGTACGGTAACTGGATATCATCGAGGGGAGCAAATGCACCCCCTCCGGTTTGGCAGGAGTTTACTGAGGCTTTCCTACGACATTTCCTACCGCCAAAGGTTCGACGGGCTCGAGCCGATATATTCTTGAACCTGAGACAGGGAAATATGAGTGTCCGAGAATACAACCTTCGTTTCAACTCGCTAGCCAGGTATGCCCCTGCCCTGATAGCTGATAGGGGAGACCATGTGCACCGATTTGTAAGTGGGCTAGGGCCACATTTGGTTAAGGAATGCTTGACGGTTTCACTCCAGGATGGGATGACTATTACCCGCATCCAGGCCCACGCCCAAAATCTGGAGGAACAATATCAGCCACGGAGAGAGGAGCGTTATCCGGATAGGGGTTCCAGAAAAAGGGGCAGGGTTTCCAAGACTAGGAGCGAGTACAGAGGGGGACAGGCACAGGGGAAATTCGGGTACTCAGACCAACCAGCGGCTAGTGCACCTCCTCTAATTGCGGATAGGAGATTTGACTGTTCTACTTATTCGGGAGCGGGTCAGGGCACTAGAGCTTCAGGATCCCAGTATAGGGATGATTCTAGCAGGATGATGCCACCCCCGCCACGGGGTACTCGGTGTGGCAGGCCACACTCGGGACAGTGTTACCGGGACACAGGTGCATGTTATGCTTGCGGACGGACCGACCATTTGATGCGAGATTGTCCGCTAAGGAATGAGGGAAGTAGAGTTCAGCCTGCCGGATCAGCTGTGGATTCGTCACCGTCCGTGCGCCCTCCGGGGCAGGCCTTCCAGGCTCCTGCAAGTCGTGGCCGAGGCAGAGGAGGGACGCCTAGCTCAGCTGGTCCTTCACGCCGCATATATGCATTTACAGGGCGGCAGGATACTGGACCTTCCACCGATGCGGCCACAGGTACTTTTTCAGTATTTTCTATGATAACCGTGTGTTAATCAATTCGGATTTTATTTTACTCTATACTGTCCTCTGTATTACTGAACATATTAAGAGTTTGGAAATTTGGACGAAAAGTGGCCATACGCATAGGTAAAAGGTGGATACTGGAGATTGGGGAGGTTAGAACTGTAAATAAAAGAAAAGATGTGTTACGCGGACGTTTCGAAACCTGCTAAGACCCCAACGCGTCCCATATTATGCGATATAAGTAGCACGGAAAAGCGGAAGTAAAAATACTAACACCGAGACCCTGAAATGCATTAAAGTTTCCAGGTTAAGCGTGCTCAGGTGGGAGTAATTCCATGATGGGTGACCCCCTGGGAAATATGCTGAAAATTTCGTAAATGCGGAAATAAGAGACGAGCGTAAAAGTATGTAGCCCAGAGTAAATTGGGGCGTGGAAAGTGGTTAGAAACCCCGTACGAGTCATATAGGCCGAGATGGGCTAAACTAATAGAAAAGGGGAAGCCATAACAACATAAAACTTTGAGGATGAAGGAAAAGGGTACAGATGTCACAGGGTGAGACCGATATTGAGTCCACACTAATTAAGGCAAGAAATCCCCAGTGTGGCGATGTATGGGAACATGTCTAGTGAGGGGATAGACGCGACGGACGCCACGAAGAAGGGATTACATCCATAAAGATTGCAAAGGGCAACCTAAGCTCCTAAGATGGATATGCTAAGCGACACGAGGTATCCACAAAAGAGACCTCCCCGAAGTATTATACTACGCTATGAGGCCAGTTTAACATTCGAGGATGAATGTTCTAAAGGGGGGGAGGATGTTATATCCCGCATTTCGTGCAATCGGACAATTCAAGACAATCGCGGGAAGATAACAAGTAAGGCCATATTTTATTTTGTTTGGTACGTGAGTTGCTTATGAAATGTCTAGAAGTGGAAATATGGAGAAAGGCGAAGGGAAAATTTGGAAGTTGGAAAAATGTTTCATAAATTAAAAGAATTTGCCAAGAATACAAAGTGGGCTTGACATATTTTTTTGTAAAGAAATGGAAGGCCCAACCGGCCATGCATAGGGTCCAAGCCCACATTGAACTAACTTTGGTCAATAAATAAGATGACTAAGTCATCTTTATCTCATAATCTCTAGAATTTTCAAGAAAAGAAGAACAAAACAAAGAAGGAGAAAACCCTCAATGCCTTCGGCCATAGTAAAATTTCCAAGGAAAAATTGATAAAAATTCTTTCAAAAATCATTTTCTACCAAGTAGAGGGTGCTTAACAAGGTGGAGTTGTTGTTGGAGCAAGAAAGACTCATTATCATACAAGTTGCCAAGGTATAGGCAAGTGAGAAGTTGAAGAAGAAAGGTGAGTTTTGATCTTGTTTTATGTGTTATACATGGTTTATATGTGTTGTAGTATGCTAAAATGAATGAAATTCATGAAGGAGAGGAATATAGTATATGGCCGTGTATATATATATGTGTAGGAGTCATGCTTCAATTATTTTAATTAATGTTTGGTTGTTATTGTTGTGAATGATATGTGGAAAATGGAAGTTTAATGAGTTTGGAGAGATTGTAGTGGTGTATGCATGTTGTGGCCGTGAGTTGTGGCATGTATATGTGGCCGTGTATACATGATGTATGGTCGTGTATATTGGTGAGTTGTGAAAGAATAATGAGCAAGTTATATCTAGTGTTTTGGTTGTTGTGTTGTAGATTTTATATTGCATATTGCAAGTAAAGACTTGATAAGTTTGGTAAAGTATTGGTAATTGGAAGATTATGTATATTGAAGAATAATGTTCTTGCATGGATAGTATGTAATGATATTGGTATGATGTCGTTGGAATATATACTATAAGGTTGTTATCGTGTTCATTGGAGTCGGAAGGTTTTGAAGAAAGTAATAAATTGAAATCATGCATCTTGGATGAAATATGTGAATTGCTAGTGCGATTGTTGATTATGTTAATAGTTTGGCCGGGTTTGAATTCCCGGATTGTGTTGGTTGAGAATTTGGCTATGTTGAATGTTGAGGATGGTGTATGTACAGAGGAGATGCTGCCGAAATTTCGGTAGCCAAGTGTTTCCTTAAGATTCTAACTCTAAGTATGCTAATGAGAGTTTTGGGTAAAAATGACCAATTTGCAGATTTCGACGAGATTGCAACGTGAATTTGGAATAGCTAAAAGAGCGGAAAGAGGTATGTAAGGCTTCACCCTTCTTTCTATGTCATGTCTTAGTTGTAATAAGTTGGGTACGAGCCTCGGGGAAAACTCGGTTTCCCGGAATCCGCACCTAAAGTTTTCCACTTTTTGTTCATTAGAATTGAACTAGAAAGTGTGCCAATTGTTGGAAAAACCTCCTACACCCTTAGAACTTGTAAAAATGGGACCCGATTACCCTAGAACCCTCACAAGTAACGTTACGACATGTATCATATACAAATAGTATACGCTACCTCATCCGGCCCGAGGTGGGCCCATTACTCTCGGATTTTCCTTATAGTTTTGTTGTACTTACTAGAAGTTGAATCCAAGGGAATCTTTTGATCCCGATTTCGTTACCAAATGAGAAGTACTATAAGTACTCCAACCAGGAGACTTCCATGATGATAATGATAACAATGATGTTAGACAAGAGGATATGCCAATGATAAGTACTACCGGAACGATCCTATGACTAAGCTTTATAAGCTAAGTATTCTATGTGAATATGAAAGTGATAAACTAATTCTTGAATCTTATTTATATCCCCTAGCTATGACTTTATTTTCTAAAGACTCCCAAACCTATGAACTGTCATCTACGACGCCCACGATTTCATTCTACGTTTACTTTATTACTATTCTCCGTGGACCATCTCACCTTAAATTATTTGTCCCTTCGAGGTGAGACAAGAGCGATCACGGGTATTCTATAATGTAATCGGAGGTCACCGACCTTACGTCACTCCGATGGCTACATGAATTTTCCTTGGGTTCCCTTGTGTGCTTATATGATATATATGTATAAAACATGTATATGTATATAAGATATGTATAAGTATATAAAATATGTATATGTATATAAGATAAGTAAAGGTATATAAGACATGTATATGTATACAAGCTATGTATATGAATACAAAAATATGTGTACATATAAAAGATGTGTATATGCATACAGAGTACATATATGCAAGCTATGTATATGAACCTGGGCTGGGGGGAAGGGATACATGGGGGAATGGGAAGGGAAATATGTTTCACTGCCACCTGATCAGCTGGCTTATCATCCCGGACGCGGGGTGCCCGGACGCGGGATATATGGGTGAGCCGGTGCGTATCTACATCGGCGCTTTGTGGGTGAGCCGACATTGTTTGGCGCTATGATATGACCTACCATGTCATGACCAGACATGCTATGCTATGATATGACACGATACGCTATGAAACGCTATGCTATGATAAGAAATGCTATGACAAGCTATGCTATGACATGATATGATATGATATGCCATGACATGACATGCTATGATACGATAAGCTATGCTATGATATGACAGGCCATGCTATGATATGATAAGCTATTCTATGATATGACAAGCTATGCTGTGACATGATACGCTAGGATAGAATACTTCCATGACATGACATGATATGCTACGATATGATATGATACGACATGCTATGATAGTGCAGAATGTAATATGATAAAAACATAACATCATTTAAACCCCATTTTCCATGTTTATGAAAAAGAAATGTTTCAAAGAAAAAAAAAAAAGAAAAGAAAGGACAAGCCTACATGACAGCCAGCCTGAAAAGGGGCCTCCCTAAGTGCAGGTTACTTTCTTACCTCGTTGTACGTCCTACGACTCCATGATACTATTAATTGTACTCTATGTTACTACTTGTATTATCTTCCATGCCTTACATACTAGGTACATTATTCGTACTGACGTCCCTTCTTGTGGACGCTGCATTTCATGCCGCGCAGATCAGCAGACAGGTGGACGTGATCCTTAGAAGCCCTACCAGCCGCACTTGACAGCGCTCCAATTGTTTCGGAGCCTCACTCCAGCGGTACTATTTTGTGTATGTATATTCGGGCCCGACAGTACTCGGCCCTCTCTATGTATAAATATACTATGTCTAGAGGCTCGTAGACAGATATGTACAGTCAGTCAGGTACGGTTAGATATATGGTGTTTTGGCATGGTTGTTGTGTAAAGTGATAACGAAGTTTACTAGTTTATGTTCATAATAACGCTGCTAATGTTAATGTTCGTTGATGTTCAAAAAACAAAAACATGGCACTGTTTATACGGCTTGCTAAGAGCTAAAGGTAAAACGATAGACAGGGGGTGCTCGGTTCTGGTATCGGGTACTCGTCACGGCCCCTAGTCGGGTCGTGACAGACAGTTATATCCCGTATTTTATACATTCGGATAATTCGAGACAATTGCGAGAAGTCAAAGGCAAGACTATTTTCCAAAATTATTTTAGTGAACAAGTTGTTTATTAGGATGGAAATATTGAGAAAGGCTAAGGGTAAAAATGAAAATTCACAAGGTGGCCTATGGTAATATTGTGGAAGGCTAGGGGCAAAACGGGAATTTCACAAATGTTCAAGAAAATTCTTGAAGAAGGCCACTTTGGCCGTGTAGTATATATATATATATGGAAAAGTGATGATAGAATAAAACAATTAGTCATCTTTAAGTAATATTAAAGAAGCTTGGAGAAGGGGGACATGTGTCCACTTATTACTTGAAGGAGGCACCTATATATATATATATATATATATATATATATATATTAGCAAGAGACAATTATCTAGAGATTTCATTTTCTTACACCATAAGAAGACTTGGAAAAAAAAAAGAAGGAGAAGAGAGGGCCATTCGGCCAAGACTCCAAAAAATGGTGTCATGGAATTGATCAAGAAAAAATATTTTCTTCTAGCTTTCCTACTAATTTGAAGGTCCTCTTTAACATGAGATAATTGTTGGAGCAAGAAAACCATTCATTCTTGCAAGTTCATGACCCTAGCCAAGTGAGAAGACAAGTGGAAAAAGGTATGTATTCAATCTTCTTTTCATATGTTATGGATGCTTTGTATATGTTGTAGAGTGAGGAATGAATGAAATTCATGAAATATGTAAGTATAGGGGTGTGGCCGCATGGAGGTGGTGGTGTAGAAGTGATGAATTAATTTTATTTAGTAGTTTGATTGTTGTGTTGTGGATTCCATGATGTAAAATGAAGGTTTGGTGGCTTGAAATGAATTTGAAATTTTTTGTGCATTATTGAAGAAGTTAGTGTGACATTAGTGTGGTTTCTTATATTTATAAGAATAAATTTGTTAACGTATGGGTTGTTGACATAATTCATGAATTTGGAAGTGAGACATGTGTTGGAATATTGTAAGTTGGGTTGTTGTGGTTGAATTTGAAAGAAGGAAATAGGTTGTTATTGTTCTTGTTGAATTTGGAAGGCTTCGGGTGATGTAGTGTGTTGATTGAGTCGTTTTGAATGCTATGTGAATTGAATTGAATATAAATGAAATGTCGTTAAATTGTACGACAAAGGTTGTTAATGTTAGAATGCGTCTTGAATTGATTGTTGATGTTGTTGGCACGAGTGTTGGTATGGTTGATTGATGATTTGGGCCGAGTTAGATTCTCGGGGATGGTATATTTACAGGGGAGATGCTGCCGAAATTTCGGCAGATCATAAGTGAATTTATTTGAAGGATTAAGACAAATATATGATGATGAGTCTAATGATTGTGTCAATCTTCTTGAATGTAGACTAGCGATAGCGAGCTTGGACAATTAAGCGTAGCTAATAGGACGTGGAGCAGGTATGTTAAGGCTCGTCCCTTTCTTTCAAAGGCATGATTCCTACGTTATGAATTTATAAATGTTTCCATATCTTTCATGTCTTCAAAAGTTACAAGTCTATGGTCCCAAGGCAATGATTACTTTCCCGATAACCCGTCAATGTTTTCCAAAATGTCCGTATTTTTCCAAAACAAAGGTTTATGGTATTGTAAGCTTTTATGACAAGAACGATGGATATGTCTTACAACGACATTGATGATGTCGAGGATGAGAATATTTCTATGATAACTATGATAAGAACGATTTCATGTTCGAAAGGTACTTGATACGATTATTGTTTTGATTTTCCAAAAATGGCTTCCGAAACGTTCATAGAAGGTTTTGTATTTCAAACGCTTATAACTTTCTTATACTAAGTCGGATTGACCCGAAACTTGTTTCTGAGCCTTCATGTGTCGATTTATGTACGTACCCATCGAGTCTTAACGTTGCTATTCGTTGCTAGTCTCACCTTATAATAATTGTTCCTTCAAGGTGAGACAAAGCCATGATGATTATTCCATAATATAATCGGAGGTTACCGACCTTACGTCACTCCCATAGATACATGACTTTCTTTGGGCTCTCCTGCATGCTGCTTATATGATATATGTATATGTATATGTATATAGGGAAGATGGGGAAAAGGGACATATGTTGCGCTATAGACGCATTGCCACCTGGTCAGTTGGCGTAACTTATCATCCCGGACGCGGGATGCCCGGACGCGGGACATATGTGGGGGAGCCGACGTGGTTCGGCGCTATGATATGTTCTATTTTCTACATATGGACAAGAAATGTTTTTCAAAGAAAGCTAAGCATGCATGGCATCCTCCCTAAGAGGCACTCATATGTACAGGTTACTCTTCTACCTCATGATATGCTCTATATTTCCATTCTGTTATTATTCATATTTATATCCCTTACTGTGTTACTATTCGTGCCTTACATACTCAGTACATTGCTCGTACTGACGCCCTTTCCTCGGGGGCTGCGTTTCATGCCGCGCAGGTACACCCAGACGAGTAGAAGCTATTGTAGAAGATGTTTCAGCGGAGTTGGCAAGCTCCATTTGTTCTGGAGTGTTGTCGGGTCAGAGTACTATGCTATGATGTCTTGTTCGAAGTTAGAGACTTTGCAGACAGAGTCGTGGGTATAGAGTATCGGTATTGTAAACGGCTCCACCAGCCGATGTGTCATCTTATGTTATGTTATAAAGTCCATGTGATTACAGATTCCATTTGATTTGAGTACGAGGGAAAAGAAAGATTCTGAAAGCTTACTATGTATTTCATTCTTATTCTATTTAAGAGTCCAAAGATATTATGCATGTAATAAGAGTCAGCGGGTTCGCTCGGCTCCGAATATAGGGTCGGGTGCCCATCACACCCTAGTAAAGTCGGGGTGTGACAAGAATGGCACCCGCATATTTGAAAGAGTTGAAGGAGCAATTGAAAGACTTGCTTGATAAAGGCTTCATTAGGCCTAGTTCCTCCCCGTGGGGAGCACCCGTATTGTTTGTCTGAAAGAAAAATGGCTCCTTGAGAATGTGCATCGATTATCGCCAATTGAATAAGGTAACGATTAAGAATAAATATCCTCTTCCGAGGATCGATGATTTATTTGATCAATTGCAAGGTGCCAAATGGTTTTCAAAGATCGATTTGAGGTCCGGGTATCACCAAGTGAGTGTTAGGGAGAAAGATATCCCTAAGACAGCCTTCAGAACAAGATATGGCCATTTTGAGTTCCGCGTAATGTCATTTGGGCTAACTAATGCGCCGGCAGTGTTTATGGATTAGATGAACAATATGTTCAGGCCCTTTTTAGATTTGTTCGTGATTGTATTCATCGACGATATCTTGGTGTATTCTAGATCCGAGGCAGAACATGCGGATCATTTAATAATTGTCCTTGGAGTTCTTCGAACTCGAGAGTTGTTTGCAAAGTTTTCCAAATGCGAGTTCTGGTTGAACTCAGTGGCATGCCTAGGGCATATTGTTGAAGCCGATTGTATTCGAGTGGATAGCTAAAAGATTGAGGCTGTGAAGACTTGGCCACGGCCCATAACTCCTACGGAGGTACGTAGCTTTCTGGGCTTAGCAGGTTATTACATGAGATTCGTTGAGGGTTTTTCTTCTATTTCTACACCACTTACAAGATTGACCCAGAAATCGGCAAAGTTTCAGTGGATAGATGCTTGCGAACGTAGTTTCTAAGAGTTGAAAGATAGGTTGACTTCTGCACCATTCTTGACACTTCCAGAGGGATTGGAAGGATATGTTGTTTATTGTGATGCTTCAGGTGTTGGGCTAGACTTTGTATTGATGCAGCACAGTATAGTGGTTGCATATGCTTCAAGACAACTGCGGAAACATGAGCAGAATTATCCAACCCACGATCTAGAATTGGCCGCAGTGGTTCATGCTTTAAAGATATGAAGACATTATTTATTTGGTATCCATGTGGATATTTATACCGATCATAAGAGCCTTCAGTATATTTTCAGACAGAAAGAGTTGAATTTGCGGTAACGACGATGGATAGAGTTGCTAAAAGATTATGATGTTGATATCTTGTATCACCCCGGAAAGGCGAATGTTGTAGCTGATGCTCTTAGCCGCAGATCTATGGGAAGTTTATGTGAAGTGCAACAAGAAAAGAGAGAGATGACTCATGAGCTCCAGCAGTTAGCTAGCCTAGGAGTCCGAGTGATGGACTCGGGTAGCAGGGGAACTACAATTCGGAATTCAGCAGTCTCGTCGCTAGTGGCAGAAGTGAAAGAGCGACAATATGAGGATTCCATGCTAATGCATTCCAGAGATACACTCCCTCAGAAAGAGGGGTCACCATTTGATATTTCAGGAGACGGAGTTCTTCGATGTCGAGGCAGGCTATGTGTTCCCGATGTGGCAGGTCTACGCCAACAGATTTTTAGAGAAGCTCATTGTTCCCGTTATTCTGTTCACCCCGGAGCGACGAAAATGTATCATGATCTCAAGTCTATATATTGGTGGAATGGGATGAAGAAAGATGTAGCAGAATTCGTGGCTCAATGTCCTAATTGCCAACAAGTGAAAATCGAGCACCAAAAGTCGGGCGGATTATTGCAAGCCATAGAAATCCCAACTTGGAAGTGGAAAGTGATTAACATGGATTTCATTACAGGCTTACCCCATTCTCGACGTAAGTATGATTCAATACGGGTGATCGTAGATAGGCTCACAAAGTCGGCTCATTTCTTACCAGTCAGAACGACATATGTGGCGGAAGATTACGCAAGGCTTTATGTTAAAGAGATAGTGCGACTTCATGGTGTTCCAGTATCTATTATCTCCAATAGAGGGACTCAGTTTACCGCTAAATTTTGGGAATCTTTCCTAGAGGGTTTAGGGACCCGAGTTAGCCTTAGCACGGCATTTCATCCGCAGACCGATGGGCAAGCCGAACGCACCATTCAGACTCTTGAGGATATGCTACGGGCATGCATGATAGATTTTGGAGGAAACTGGGATGACCATTTTCCACTCATTGAGTTTGCTTACAATAACAGTTATCATTCTAGTAGTCAAATGGCACCGTACGAAGCTTTATATGGGCTAAAGTGTAGATCCCCGATTGGGTGGTTTGAAATGGGAGAGACTAAATTGATAGGGCCAGACTTGGTCCAGCACGCCATAGAGAAAGTCAAGCTCATACAAGATCGATTGTTAGCTGCTCGAAGTCGTCAGAAGTCCTATGTGGATAATCGTCGAAGAAACTTAGAGTTCCAAATTAAAGATTGGGTATTCTTGAATGTGTTGCCTATGAAGGGTGTAATGAGATTTGGCAAAAAGGGGAAGCTTAGTCCCCGGTATATTGGGCCTTATGAAAATGTGCGCAAGATAGGCAAGGTGGCCTATGAGTTAGATCTACCTCCTGATTTGGAGTCAGTCCATCCAGTTTTCCACGTCTCAATGCTCCGAAAATGTATTGGAGATCCTACTAGGATCGTCCCAGTAAATGATGTGCAAGTGATAGAGAAATTGACTTATGAAGAGATACCAATTGCCATACTAGACAGGCAAGTACGGAGGCTTAGGAACAAAGAGGTGGCCTCAGTTAAGGTTCTATGGAGAAGCAGTAAACGAGAGGAAATGGCGTGGGAAGCGGAAGAAAGTATGCGATCCAGATACCCACAATTATTTCAGCCCTTGGAAGAGATCCAAGATGAGACGTCAAGATCATAAGGTATGTATGTTTTGTTTTTTTATGCTTTTGGGTCGTGTGTGGCCAAATTTTGTTGCTATTATGTTGTTGCCCTGTGAGGCCTTGTTATTATGGGATGCTGTGACAGGTTGGTAGTGCCATATTATAGGGGAAACTCTGGCTAAATTTTTATACAAATCCCGAAGGCTTTAATATTCGAGGACGAGTGTTCTTAAGGGGGGAAGAATGTTACACCTCGAAAAATCTTCCGTTGGTACGCAAGTGAATGACCTAGTGATGAGTACGAGTGTATGACGTTCCATGAGTAAGAAATGACGTTCGACGACCTTAAGCGAGATTTCTAAGGCATCCGATACAAGACGAGAAAGTTGGCTAAGATAAGGCAAGGTATGAGATGAGCAAGGTAGGAAAATAGATGTGGATGATTAGAATGAAGAGTCAAGAAATGTGAAAAAGTTGCAGGTTTGAAATCTGGCCAGTCGGTCGTAAAGTGAAATACGGACCGTAAAATGGTATACGGTCCGTAAACTGGCCTGTTGTATTTTGGCATTCGAGACTTCAACTTTCTGCCAGATGATCAATGGTTAAATACGACCTGGAATACGGACCGTAAAGTGATTCACCGCCCGTAAACCATGGTCGTAAATCACCACGTTGCAGCCTGAGTTTCTGATTCTATTATGGTTAAACACGAACACGAAGGATGGTCCGTAAACTGGAATACGGGCGGTAAACCAAGTTTACGACCACTGTGCACTTCAATTCAGATTTTTAAGTCATTAAATAAGGGGACCAAGACTTATTTCATTTCACTTCTACATCACACCCCTTCTCTCTAAAACATCTCCCTACAGTTATTATACAAGTTTTCAAGGATTATTAGTCATCAACAACATTAATCAAGTGAATCAAGTGTAAGAAAAACCCATTAAAGATCATCCAAGTCAAGAAATCCAAATGGAGGAAAACTAGGGTTTTTGCTCAAGTGGAGTATTATCAACTAAGGCTCGTTCCTACAACATCTAAGGTAATATTCATGATATTTATACGTTGTTTAAGATATTGGAGAGTTGAAATACATGGATCGTAGAAAAATATAGCAAAATGGGTCATGAATGATGAATAGTGACGTTTTGAGAAATAGTTTGAATTGAATCATGATTGTTGTTGTGTTCTGACATGAATGGGTTATAAATGACGTTGAAAGACCATGAAATAGATATTGTATGTGAATGGACGAAATCATGTGTTATAGTCATAGATATGGGCAAATGAAAGTAAATTGAGATATGTGGATAATGTAAACGACTAATGGCCATTGTTATGATATTGTGAATGTATTGCTGACGTTTGGGAGTTGAATCACGATATGGACAAACGTTGTATGAATAAAGGAGATGCTGTCCAATTTTCTCTAGCTTTAGCCATGTGTGCTAGTTATCGATTCTAATGATAGCATGACCTTAATGAAGGTAGAAACGTGAGCATCAGAGGAGTACGTGCAAGTGTAGAATAGTTCAACGAAAAGGTATGTAAGGCTAACCCTTCTTTCACAAGGCATGGTTCTTTGGCCAATCATTTATCCTTCTATGAGCTCATGATGTGCTCCATTTGATTCTATTCTCAAAAGCTACTGAGCCTGCGATCCTTGATGTGTACTACGTACCTCACACGACGAGTAAGCCTATAACATAGACGTAACGATAATAATGATGATAGAAATGATGATGATAATAATAATGATGCTAAAGGTCCCTATGGATTATTATACTTATGTGTGCCTATGAAGGGCTATAACGAAACCCCGAGCTTATAACGCCGGGTAGAATATATGTATATGTATGTATATGATTACGTAACGCGCGCGCACATCTGCAGATGGTACGGATAACCCTGAACCCTTGGTAGGGCCAGGTAGATATAACCTTGAGCCTTGGTTGACCAAGTATGTATGAAACACCGAACATTCATGGTCGGGCATGCTATGTATATCAGTATATATGTGTATATGCTATGTATATGACATCATTAAGAGTACGAATTTGTTATGTATATGAGATGTAAAAGATTATGAGGGTAATTAAGTACGGATATGGATGTATGTATGCGGATACACAATAGAAATGGAATGTCTCTATGGAAAGCAAGTAAGTGCCATGATGATGATATTATTGTCTCCCCTCCTATGCTACTTCATATGTTGTTCATTATGCTTCTATATCGATGTTTATTTTGTCGGCCACGTCGGCCCATGTACATTTGATGTGGCATAGATGCCTATGATGTTATATAGGAAATGTTGTAGCCCAAATGGGACTAGTATGATCGATGACTAGAATGCATGATTTGATTTATGGCTCACCTAGACGTTATGTGAAAGTAGGTTAAAGGGGTGCCCAGTGGGGTAGCGTCGGGTGCTCATCACGGCCCTAATCAGGTCGTGACACTACATAGCAGAGCTCCATTTCATTCGGAGCCATAACCTTTGGGTACTTATTCTTTGTGTACATAATTATGGGCATAGCGGGGTCCTGTCCCGCTTATGTGATATGTTATACTCTTCTTAGAGGCTCGTAGACATGTGTATGTGGTTAGATGTGTTTGGCCTTGTCGGCCTATATTTTGTATACCATTTGGTTGGCCTCGTCGGCTCATGTACATTGAAACGAAGCAGGTTCGTGATACACGTATGGAGAAGGAGAACTTTTTGCTTTACAGACTTGTTGGTTAGCCCATATGCTTGTTCGTGGGACATCCTTCTATCTTAGTTTATTGCTTTTAGTTTTCGGGTTGTGTCTCGAAGTTAGTCCATTCATTTATTTATCTTAGAAGATCCACAGATAGTTGTCAGAATTGTGGGTAGATTGTTGAAGTCTCGTATGACTTGTTGGGGAATTTGCCATGCTTTATAGTTGATTATTCATATTAAACTTCCCATGATTTTTATAAGCATGAGTATACTTTCGGTTAGCCCTAAATGACTTGATTTAGATAAAATGAACGACTTTAACAAGAATAGACGTTTATTGACTTTATAAGGTGCTTCCGATGTTGTTCATAACATCGGATGCCTGTTGCGCCCAGGGTGAGTTTTGGGGCGTGACATACTACCAGAATTTGATGGGTAGTTCGAATTGCTCAAAAACATCACCCAGCCAGAACCCATACGCCAATCCATGGCCTTTATTCTCCTGTAAAAAGATCCTGTACATGTGCTAAATCAAGAGACTGGGAAAATTTATTTAGACCCTAGTGTCAAGAAGCTTCATAAGTTCCATGTCCAAGAAGCTTGCCTCAGCCCTCCCTTCCTTCCTTGTCGCAATCATTTGTTGAACAACTTCAAAATATAGTTGGTTGAGTTTAGGCATCTCTCTTTTCAGTACCCTCTTATGCTTCCTGACTGATGAGTTGTTTAAGAATTTTCTTGTCATATCCATAGCACTTTACATTCCTTGAAGTGATTACCATTCATTATTTGAAAACCTTCCCCATCCCTCAGAGGGCATATGCAGAATTTTACCCAACATCTGAGTATCCAACACAATTTTGACTCCTAGCACATTGCAACTGAGCTGCTCTCCGTGAAAAGCGGCATTAACATAGAATTCAGTAACATGTTCCTTGCACATCTTCCTCTTTCCAACTCTTGGAAGGAATGGGTTACTCTATCCATGGTACTTAATCCTTTCTAACAGTATGGCAATTTCAGGTCCCCCATGACTAGTGACTACTCTTCCTCTCAGTAGTGACTGTCTTTTGATCATTGAGATTGTGCACTTGGTTAGATATTTTAACTCCTCGAGGTCGTAGAAATTGCTAATATCCTCTAAGTGTTAATCCTCTGACTCAGACAATTCATTTTTTTTACTCTCAATTGGCTCATCCCTTAGCTTAAATTGAGTTTTTCCCTACATTGAAATAGGTTTTCTGACCCTTTTCTTTGTTTTTGTTGGTCTTGCCCTTGGAGGTACCATAGCCTTACCTGTTCTTCTTATTTCCTTTTCTGCAGTCCCTGTCTCCTCTATTGATTCAGTCAAGGATATTGAGACAGGCTTAGTAGCCCTTGTTCTTGGTGCAGTGCTAATCTTACATGCCTACATTGCTTTATTCTATTGTCCTCAACCGTCCTCTTATGTCCCACGGTAAGTAAGGTTCTATATCCTGCTGTAGAGCCTTCTTCCTCAGCTACTTCATTTTTAGGCTTTAGAACAGGCTCACCAGATGCCTTCTAAGCCTAGATCTGACCTTTTTGTTACACCCCGTATCTTCGAAGAGCACTTACCAAATTGAAACATAAGTACGTTGAGTTAGGGTTAAGTAAAACAACTTTGGAATATAAGGAGCAAGAATTATCAAGTATATTTAATAAGTGAAGGATGTATATAAGATATAACGGAAGGTTTTATAAGGAAATGAGTGGAAGAAATGAAGTAGTACGACTTCAGAGAAAGGATGGGTAATGTTTTGTGTGCAAATTTTGGTCCACCTTGGGCGACATATATCTCTTAGCATATGAAGTGTTTTAAGGTGAAACAAAAGCCTAAAATGAAGTTCGTCGGGCCTAGTTTCCAACTCAACAAACCGCTCGTCAATTGGACTTTGGAGTAGAGAATTATAGACGTTACAACTTCAGCAGATAGAGCAGAACGCGCGCTACAGTACCGGCTGCTACAGTGCTGCTATAGTAAAATGCTACAGTGAACCCGACCCGAATTTGATCCATATAAAAAGGGTAAGGACCCCTTTTTTCACCAGATTTTGCTAGAAATTTCCAGAAATTGAAGAGAGAGAGAGAGGGAAACAAAAAGTGAGCAATTTTTAAGCGACGGAGTATTAGTTTAGGTTCGGATAGCGTGTGGTCGTGATTCTAGCATTGTGGTGTGATGGATTCTATCGTGGACTCAAAGAGGATATTGGAGATCTTGCTATTTCAATGAGAATAAGGTATGAATCTTCTTCTAATTACATTGATACAGGTTTATTCGCGAAGATAAAGTCGTGAAATAATTGTGTAGTAAGTTGGTTTGTTATGGAAGTTGAAAAACAGCGTGTGGGCTGTTTTATGGTACATATTGGTGATGGAAATGATGTTATTGATGTTGGTATTGTTGTTGTTGTTGGTTGCTAAATTGATATTTTGAGCTAGGCATATAAATAGAGGAGATGCTGCCGAAATTTCGGCAGATTCTAGCAAGAGTTATTTGGAGCCTTAGGATAAGTATATAACAACGAGCCTAACAATAGAATGAATGGTTTTATATGTAGACTTCAAGACAAGAGGTAGGTTGGAATGTCGAGAAGCGAGCTTCCAAGTATGTTAAGGCTCGTCCCTTTCTTTCAAAGGCATGATTCCTATGTTATGATTTCATAAATGTTTCAATATCTTCCTTGTCATCAAAAGTTAAATTTCTATGATTCCAAGGCAAGATTCCCTTCCTGATAACCCGTAAATGTTTTCCATAATGTCCGTATTTTTTTCCAAAACAAAGGTTTATGATTTTGTAAGCTTTTATGACTACAACGACGGATATGTTTTACAATGACAATGATGATGTCAAGGATGAGAATATTTCTATGATGACTATGATGAGAACGATTTCATGTTTAAAGGTTCCAAGCTTATGGTTTCAATGACGAAATAAGAATGTTGAGCTATTTCTTGATTTCTCAATTTATTCATGGATGATGACTATTTTTAAAGATTCCAAAGTATATGAATTGACGCCCTATGAGATTTATGATCTTATTCTATGTTTTCTCTTGATGTTATTCTTCATTGATAGTTTCACCTTAAAATAATTGTTCCTTTAAGGTGAGATAGAACGATGATGATTATTCCATAATATAATCGGAGGTTACCGACCTTACGTCACTCCGATAGAGTTATAGCTTTACTTGGGCTCTCATGCATGTTTTTAATTATGTATGTATTTTAATAACATCGTGCCTACATGGCCGGGCAGTATAACACCGTGCCTATATGGCCGGACAGTATAACACCGTGCCTACATGGCCGGGCAGTATAACTCCGCTCCGTCCAATAAGCGGCCGGGCAGACACACCACTGCAGTGGGCAGTTTCTGATTACCCCGGACGCGGGAGACCTGGACGCTGGCTAATGATGATCACACCTGGCTTAAATGGCCAGGAAACATTACACCGTGCCTATATGGTTGGGCAGCATTACACCATACCTATATGGTCGGGCAGTTTAGTGTAAATATTTATATGTTGTTTCAAAAGGTAAAGTTATCATGCATGATATCCGCCTTAAGAGGCAAACCGAGGAACAGGTTATTTCCTTACTCTATGCTGTGCTTTACGTCTCTTACTATGATCTTATGATATTGTTCATGCCTTGCATACACAGTACATTACTCTTACTGACGTCCCTTCTTGTGGACGCTGCGTTTCATGCCACGCAGGTGTATACAGATGAGTAGAGGGTATTGCTAGAAGATGTTCCAGCTGGATTGGCGAGCTCCATTTCCTTCCGGAGTGTTGTCGAGTCAGAGTATCTATGTTATGGTATATTGATTTATGTTAGAGACTTTGCAGACATAGTCATGTATATAGCATGTCAGTCTTGCAAGCTGTTAGAACCCGTATTTTTGTACAGTGGAATAATTCGGATTTAATTATGATAAGTTAAGGACAAAAAAATTATTTCGGGATACAAAGTCGGGATTCTTGACGTTCGATTTTATTTTGAGATATATGTGGTGCATGAATTTATTGGTATGGAACAATTAGGAAAATTTGGGACCAAAAGTGATAAAAATTGGAAGATAAAAAAATTATCCACAATTTCCATGGTTGGCCCACACAAATGGTGTTCAATTTTAATTGGTCCACCACATTGTGTGGGCCACAAACAATAAGAGATATTATGGGGACTTAAAAAGATGACCTTAAGTCATCTCCTCACCATTCTATACTTAGCAAAAAAACAAAAAAAACAAAACAAAAGTGGAAGAACCAAGGGGGAGCTCACGGCTAGGAGCAAGAAAACCAACCCCCATTTCTTTGCCTTCAAAAATTAATTTCTTGGTGTTAACCCACTATATTGAAGTCCCTAAGTAGTGTGGAAGAGTTGTTTGGGTCATCTAACCATTCATTGTATCCAATTGCAAACCCTAGGCTATTGTAAAGTTGAAGAAGAAAAGGTAAGATTTGATTTTGTTTTTGCGTTATGAAGGTTTATATCCATGTTGTAGTATGTTATAATGGAGGAAAATCATGAAATATGAAATGTTGGAGGTGAGTTGTGTATGTGGAGCTTGAGCCGTGTAAATGGGTGTTGTTGTGTTGTGATTGAAATTATGAATTAATGCCTAGTTAGTTGATTATGATCATTGTAAGGTGAAGAACAATTGAAAATCATCCATATTTGTATATGTGTAGTGTTAGCCGAAAATGGGTCACCTTATGTGCCAAGAATTGAATTAGTATCGCTTATTGTTTAGCCGTCGTCGCCATGAATTCTATGTTGGAAATGAAAGTTTATTGACTCAAATTGATGTTGTAAATATTGCGGACTGATTTGGAAGTTGTTGTACATTTAATGTAAATTGTGTATTGATGAAAATAGCATTGTTAGAATGTAAATTGTAGATACGAACCATGATTTGGAAATGAAGAAAAAGTTACGGGGGCTGTTTCGGGTAGCTTGGGAAAATTTATGGATTGTTGGAAAAATTGTATAAATTGCTTAGAATGTCTTGAAATGTTTTTGGTATGGGTTCGGGTTAGTATATGAGCGTATAAGCGTCGATTTTGGCTTGAAGGTAGGTTGTCGAATTGAATTTATGAAAGTTGATGAATGATGGAAAAGAGAGCTATTATTGTTGTATTACCTTTCGGATTGATTATTAATGTTGTTAGGTTGGTTGTTGTTGTTGTTGTTGATTGATACGGCCGAGTTCAATTCTCGGGGTAGCCTATTTACAGGGGAAATGCTGCCCAAATTTCTGTAGAATTAAGGGCGAAATTGGAATTTAATGCCCAAAGTCTTTAGCTAATGTTTGGCATTTTATGGCTTGTTTATAGATCGTGGGCAGCCCGAATCATAGGTTGGATTTAGCTTGAGTTTGGATCGTATTGGAGAGCGTTTGAGGTATGTAAAGTAATCTTCCTTCTTCGGCATGCCTTAGTTAAAATAGGCTATGATATAAGCCTCGAGAAAACTCTATTCTCACAATCCGAGCATGTTTATGAATCGCATTTGTTCTTTGGCATCCTTGCCTTGTCATGGCAAAACATTGATCCTTATGTTCTTGGAATCCATAACTTGTAAAGATTACATGAAAGCTGATTTTTGTTTTAAAGTTCATTCTTTAGCGATTCCAAAACTTCAAACGCTCATAATTTCCTCAGAAAAGCTCGGATTGCTTTGAAATTTTCGTAGGAGTTTGTATGATATAAAATGAGTATGTTTTTCATAGGCGGGCTCAGTTCGGGCCTATAATCGTCCGTGGGTCCCGCGACGCCCTTTAGGTAATTTCGGTAACTTTGGGAAAAAAAATGTTGTAATTATTGTTCCGATTTCAAATGACTATTTTACTTATCTTTTGGATTTATGATGATGATTTTATGCATATGATTCCTCACTACTCCGCTCGTGCCCTATGATATCGTTCGCCGGTTCCCGGGCCGGTTCTGTTGTCGTGCGCTTTGTGATACATTCCGCTGTTATGCTGTGATTATGGTTCACCGTGCTCCTCGCTCGAGGGCCGGGTTCCACTTATGTTTGGCGTTATGCTGTGTTGTGATGTGTGACGGGGATTCGGAGATTTGAAACTTTCTAGTGTTATTCTGTGTTGTGGCGCCATCGACAGGCGGGCGACCACATTTTCCTGTGCCCTATGCATAATTTATACTTTGGAAATTAACATTTTGATATTTTTTTATGTATTATTTTCTATATATCTGATTCGATTATTGTTCAGATTTATTTCTGTACCTTCTGCTTTGCATACTCGGTACATATTTCGTACTGACCCCCTTCTCCGGGGGCTGCGTTTCATGCCCGCAGGTACGGACGCACAGCCTGGTGATCCACCTGTTTAGGACACCCTTTCTGCTATTCGGAGTGCTCCTCTCTTTCCGGAGCTTATACTTTTGGTATATATATTTTTATTAGTGCATTTGTATATATTCGTTCATGGGTACGGCGGGGCCCTGTCCTGTCATATGATTCTGTCGGTCTGTTTAGAGGTCTGTGGACATGTTTGTGGGTTAGGGTCTTTCTATATGGATGTATGTACCTGTCGTTTGGGCGATCCCATACGCCGAGGCGGCCGGTCCGCATATGTTGTTTGGGCGATCCTAAACGCCAAGGCGGCCGGTCCGCATATGTTTATATATTGCTTGGTTAGCCTTGTGTGGCTTTTGTTGGTATTTTCTGCGTGCAGGGTATATTGGATAGTCCGTAAAACAAAGGAAACTCTGCCGAAATTTTTCTGGAAATTACCTAAATTTGAAATAAAGCCTTGTCGGCTTCCGCCATATACTAGAATGAGTTGATAGAATTTGAGATAATATTTGATAGATGGGTTCGGGTGCCCAGATCGGGCACTAGTCACGGCCTACGGGGTTGGGTCGTGACACAAGCGGCTCTGCAAGCCGATGTATCATTATGCATTATGTTACAAATTTCATATGATTACAGATTTTACTTGATTTGAGAAAGACGAAAAGAATATTTTTGAAAAGCTTTCATTATGCATTTCATTTCGTGGTTTAAGAGTCCAGTGAGATTATGAATATAACGAGAACCAGCGGGTTCGCTCGGCTCTAAGTAAAGGGTCGGGTGCCCATCATGCCCTATCAGGACTGGGGTGTGACAAATTGGTATCAGAGCAGTTCGTCCTAGGGGTTGTCTGCAAAGTCGTGTCCAGTAGAGTCCTGTTTATGGTGTGAAACACGCCACATTTATAAAAAGGAGGCTACAAGGCATCTAGGGTGGTTACTCTTCTTTCACATCTAAGATCGTGTGATAGAGCCAAGTCATAGGAAATGAGATTCCTTATACTAACCTTTGATCTCAGCAGAAGCACAGTATCGACGGGAGAAAGTGAGCGATGATATGGGAAGTCATAGAGGTAAGGCACTTCGCTGAGGCTACGTTATCAGAATATATATATATGATAATGGATCGGTTGACATAGAGGTAAGTCAATGTAAGTACAAGTAGAGGAATTGATCAAATGTATCTCTTGATGATGAGTTCAGTCATAAGTTTGTGAACTGGACAATTTAATGAATCAGTACAAAGGTAAGCAATGGCACGAAGGATGTGTGTCGGGTAAGGTAAGAATATTATATGTATGATTGAGATGTAAAGATGAAGAATGAAAAGGGAAGGTAAACAAGAAGATATAACAGGGCAGATCGCTAAAGGATCAGGTACATCTCGAGGTGTGATATATGAGGTAAGTTTTGATATCTTTGTTTTTTTACCGAAAATTAGGAGCCCCGGGTGGCTATGATATGTCGTGTAGGTATATATATATATATATATATATATATATATATATATATATATATATATATACCCTGTGAGGCATTGCTGGTATTTGTTGCATGCAGGTTTTGGATAGTAAGAATTATAAAGGAGACTGCCAGAATTTTTCAAAATCAGGTCATTTGGTTAGGTACACCTAATAGGAAGAAGCGTGAAAAGGAAATATCGTAGATATACAATAAGTGGGATGTGTTGCTTTAGAGGAGCTATGGATTTGGCATGGCCTGAAGAATGATCTGTGAGGAAGGTGAGTTATACGAAGAGAACGTTATTATGACAAATTCAAAGATATTAAAGTATCGAAAGGATTATGAGATTAGTTATACATTTAAGTCAAGTTAAAGAGTATTACCGCATATACATACGGCCTAATCTTGACATATTATAGATGTCGAAGCTATGGAGATAGTTGTATACAAGTTGGATTGAGGGGAATAGTAGAGTTGCATTAATAAGGTGATACAATATGAAGGGACTACGCGAAGAGTTGAGGCCAAAGGTAGGATGATAAGCGAAGGACATACGCCTATGATATTACAGATGAATTGGGGGAAAGTGTAGGGCAACTCAAGCTAGAATGTTAAGGAATGATAAGAGTGAAAGGGCATAAGGCAAGCTATGAAAGTATCGTTGAGTAAGCTAAATAGAACATAACGAAATTGAGATCCAAAGAAGACCAAGGACAGAACTAGAGTGCAAAAGGAAAGGAAGCATTAAAAGATAACCAGAAGTGAAAGGAAAGAGGAAGGTAAGGATGATTACATGGAATGGTATTTATGGTAAAGAGAAAAACCAGAGAAAATTGGAAAGATTGGTAGTACTAAAATATGATTTAAAACGAGAAAGGTTAACTCTAATGGAGTGTGATACTGAAGTATCATGTCACGACCCAACCAGAGGGCCATGACAGGTACCCAGTATTGACTACCGAGCACCCCTTATCATACTATCTATCGTTCAACCTATACTGTCACGACTCAACCAGATAGACATTTATCATACTTGCGATTAGCATAATAAGGGCATTTATAAATGCAAGACAAAACGTTGTATAACACTGTCACATATGATGTCGCACACTAGCCGGTCAGGCTATCATAATGCAGGGAATTTGCCAAAACGTAATCCATACTGACACAACTGAACGATGACCACCCATGACCCACATACATGTCTACAGGCCTCTAAGAGTAACAACAGTGTCATATGGCGGGACAGGGCCCCACCGTACCCTAATTAGACAAATATATATACACATATTCACAACAGAAGGATCTGTACCAAAAGTATAGGCTCCGGAGCAAAGGAGCAGTTCAAGATAGCCGAATGGATGTCCTAGGCTGACAGGTCACCGTAACGAGCGTCGGTACCTGCGGGCATGAAACGCAGCCCCCGAAAGAAGAAGGGGTCAGTACGGAATATATACTGAGCATGTAAGGCATGAAATGCAATTAGGTAGATCATAACTGAAATAGAAATTCCAGGAGAAAAGTATGATAATCAAGAAATCACTGTACCTGTGCATTACGAAACAAAATCATGCGTACTATTATCATATACCGTACCCGACCCAGCATGGGACTCGGTGGATAAAAATCGGGTCATCATGCCATCATGCTATCATATCGAAACAAAATCATGCATACCATTATCATATACCGTACCCGGCCCATCATGGGACTCGATGGATAAAATCATGTCATCATGTCAGCAAGCTATCATATCATTATATATATATACCGTACCCGGCCCTCTAGTGAGGGACTCGGTGAATAAAGTCATCATATGCCCTCCTAGCCGCCATAGCATATCATCATCTCATCATATCATCATATCATCATGTTATCACATATATATATACCGTACCCGGCCCTCTAGTGAGGGACTCGGTGAACAATGCATTGGAGTGCGCACGAGAACATGTCCTGACCCGGGACTCAGTGAAAGACATATTGAGGAATGCACGAGCAGAGTAGTGAGAAACTATATGCATATAAATCAATTTTTAAGACTCGATAGGTGAGTACACTAATCGACACTTGAAGGATCATAAACACGTTTCGAGTCAATCCGAGTTGGCATCAGAAAGTTATGGACGTTATTCATTACAGAAACCTTTTATGAACGTTTCAAAGCAATCCGAGTTAGCATATGAAAGTTATGGACATTATTCATTATAGAAACCTCTGTGATCGTTTCAAAACAATCCGAGACCGCCTATGAAAGTTAAGGGCATTAATCCTTATGGAACCCTTTTAGGAACAGAAACTCTTTATGCTTTGCTCGTTATTCCATCATACAATAAACTCGATCATACTAGGCATGCTTATGTCAAGAAGTGAATAAGAATCATAACAAGCTCGGAAATTTAGGAATAGAGTTACCCCAAGGTACATGTCATAACTTACTCAGCTCTAGGACATGCCAAAAGAAAGAAAGGGTAAGTCTTACATACCTTGCCCGCTTCCTAAGCTAATTCGAACTTAAGCCTCGACTTTCGCAAGATCTACACAATGTCAAAAGATATAAAACATTAGCTATAGGTATTTAGGAATCCGGTTCTAAGCTAGCAATCCACCTACAGAAATTTGGGCAGCATTTCCCTTATATTTTTAACCAACCTCGAGAATTCGACTCGGCCAAATCATCAACAACAATACCAACAACCACATTAACAACTTCAACAATTAATTCAAAATGCATTCTAACGTTAGCAACCCTTTCTACATAACTCGACGGCATTCCATTTACATTCCAATTAACCATAACAACCCAACTTGCAATCTTCCAAACTTAATTAGAACAACAACAACACATTCCTCGCTTCCAAATTCATGAATTACACCAACAATTTACACGTTAACAACTTCATGCTCATGATTACAAGAACCATATTAGAATCACATTAATTCCTACAACAACCCCACAACGATTACAACTTCATTTCAAGCCATCAAGCCTTCATTTTTATCATGGGATTCACAACAACAACAACCAAAAATACTAAATAACATCAATTCATCACATCTTACCAACATGGCCCCTATTCGGGCACAACCAACACACACATATTTCATGAATTTCATCCATTTCTACATACTACAACACTCACAATTCATCCTTAACACATAGGAAGGAGATTAAACCTTACTTTTTTCCACTTATCTTCTTGCTTGGCTAGGGTTGTGAATTGCACCAATGAATGGTTTGATTGCTCCAAAAACTACTCCACGTTAGTAAGGACCTTCCAATTGGTTGAATTACTAGAAGAGAATTATTTTTTGATCAATTTCTATGGCTCCAATTTTTCCTAGCCATGGCTGAATGGTTCCCTCTTTTTTGTTTCTCCAAGTTTCTTCAAGTTTCTAGAGTTGGAAAGATGAATAATGAGTCTTGCTTGGTCATCCCACATATATATATATATATATATATATAATTACATGGCCTACACCAAGTGAACACATGCCCCACCTCATGGCTCAAGGCAATTGGCCAAGCCATGGGTGGGACCCACTTGTGCCACACGACCATGGTGGCTTCTTTTCCCCTTTTTTTTTTTCATTTCATGAAATAATTAATTCCTAATTCCAACTTTGCCCTTATTATTCCATACCAATAATGCTTATAAGCAACTTGTGCATTAAGGCAAAACCGGAAAAATAGCCTTGTCCTTAACTTATCGCGGTTGGCTTAAAATGTTCCAATGCACAAAATATGGGATATAACATATCGATTGGGATGGATAACCACAAGTGAAATACGACGAGTCTATTAGTAAAATGAAGTAACAGCATGACAGAGACAGGGGCATAGAATACGAAGGTTTGTAACGAATGTGAATAACTTGGTAAGACAACTTATGTGGTAAGTGTAATAGGGTCAATCAGAAAGAGTTACAGGTTAAGTATGCTTACTCCACGAGGGTTATTCTGTTTTATAAGCAGTGTTACGAATGAGATCAAGAAGTGGTACACTATAGAATTGATTATGATTGGGATATAATGATAATGTAGCAAGAACTATAATACAAAGTAAGTAAAGTGTAGCGAGGAAACGACTAAAGAGGTGACATGTTCTATGTGAATAGAGAGTGAATGCAAGTGTGAAACCAATAAGCGAGCCATGAAGCAGTGGATAACAAAGCTTATAAACCTTGTTAGCGAAAGTTCAGCATAGAGGTTTCGCAATGACAGGAGTGATAGAAAGCATGAGGGAAGAGAAAGTCAACTCGAAAAAGAAATCATAGAAAGGTGACATAGCAAAGTAGTGGCGGAGAATCGAGATCACGAATGATATTTTGGCTGGATGTAAAGGACTAAGACTACGGAAAGATGAATGACTAAATGGAACATAGATGAATGACTAAATGGAACATTTGTTACGAAAAGGATCAGCATAATAAGGACGAGAGGGAATGAGTAGGATAAATGTTGGAAGCGAAGAATGGATTGTATAGAAGTAATATATTTTGAAGGACAAAGCGGTACAGAGTTAAGAATAGGGTTCCTTGTGCGAGGAATAAAAGATTAATTATAAAATGGAGTAAGTATGGGTATAGAAAGGAAAGGAAACATGCGAAGTACACAAGCTTAAGAAGTAGTTGTATTATGAGAAAAGGAAGATGCGTCTCCTACGGATACCCCATACTAAGACAGAACAAGTAAAGTACATAAAGGAATAAGCTGGAAAGAAAAATGTGGCTATGAGTTATGAGTTCACCACATGACGATAAAGCGATAAAGCAAGCCTATCACCAATAACAAGTAAAGATATGATTATGATTGTCTTTGAAATCAATGCTGAGTACAACACAAGAATAAAAGAGTATGACGTACAAGGGGTATTTGCACATGAGACTTAGATCCTTGATAAGACAGATGGCGGTTTAAGGGAATTGAGGAAAGGGATACATGAATTCAAGATTAGAGGTGAGGTAATGGATTTGCGAATGATATAAGTAAGACCCTAAAAGGGGGAAGCAAGTAAGGAAAGCATAAGTGTAGAGATTGAAAGGACGAATCCTCAGATGTGACAAGTATAGACCCTAAAATGAAAAGTGAGAGTTATACGGAAATGATATAGTTGTTATCACTATACATTTCAGTATGGACATTAAGTGAATCGATGAAAGGAACGTATTAGGCTTAATATTGAAAGTAAGGATTGAAGATCGAAGTGTGGATTTGTTTTGAAGGCACCGTAAGGTAAGACTCATAAGGAGAAGGCGAGTGAATAGAGTGCAAAGATTCTAAACGCACTCGGATATGAAAAACAAATGTAGTTTGAAGTGAGAATTTTTGTAGAAGCGAGTTCAATAAGATCTAAGGGTCAGTCAGCAAAGGAATAGCTTGATTGAAGGGTATCTTTTCAGATTGGACTGAAAATAATTCGTGAAGAAGAAACGAAATTGAACGATATTCCAGCGAAGGGCACAAATATTGACAAGATATTGGAATAACTACGATGCTTACTATGGTATGATCACCCAGTAAAGGGAGACTACAAAACAGCACGAGCTGGACATGGACACCCAGAACAACAACAAAACAACTAAATGATCACCCAGTAAAGTGCATCGATTAGGATAGCATTAAAGGAAGAATGATCCGATGAAGAGATGTAACCGAGAATAGGATCATGGACAGAGTACGATACTAGTTTAAACATTCGAGGATGAATGTTTCTAAGGAGGGAAGGATGTTACACCCCGTATCTTCGAAGAGCACTTACCAAATTTAAAATATAAGTACGTTGAGTTAGGGTTAAGTAAAACCACTTTGGAATATAAGGAGCAAGAATTATCAAGTATATTTAATAAGTGAAGGATGTATATAAGATATCCCGGAAGGTTTTATAAGGAAATGAGTGGAAGAAATGAAGTAGTACGACTTCGGAGAAAGGATGGGTAATGTTTTGTGTGCAAATTTTGGTCCAACTTGGGGGACGTATATCTCTTAGCTTATGAAGTGTTTTAAGGTGAAACAAAAGCCTAAAACTAATTTCATCGGGTCTAGTTTCCAACGCAAAAAAACTGCTCGTCAATTGGACTTCGGAGTAGGTAATTATAGACGTTACAAGTTCAGCTGACAGAGCAAAAACGCGTGCTACAGTACTGCTACAGTACCGACCTGCTGCAGTGCTGCTACAGTAAAAAGGGTAAGGACCCCTTTTTTCACCAGATTTTGCTAGAAATTTCCAGAAATTGAAGAGAGAGAGAGAGGGAAACAAAAAGTGAGCAATTTTTAAGCGACGGAGTATTAGTTTAGGTTCGGATAGCGCGTGGTCGTGATTCTAGCATTGTGGTGTGATGGATTCTATCGTGGACTCAAAGAGGATATTGGAGATCTTGCTATTTCAACGAGAATAAGGTATGAATCTTCTTCTAATTACATTGATACAGGTTTATTCGCGAAGATAAAGTCGTGAAATAATTGTGTAGTAAGTTGGTTAGTTATGGAAGTTGAAAAACAGCGTGTGGGCTGTTTTATGGTACATATTGGTGATGGAAATGATGTTATTGATGTTGGTATTGTTGTTGTTGTTGTTGTTGTTGGTTGCTAAATTGATATTTTGAGCTAGGCATATAAATAGAGGAGATGCTGCCGAAATTTTGGCAGATTCTAGCAAGAGTTATTTGGAGCCTTAGGATAAGTATATAACAACGAGCCTAACAATAGAATGAATGGTTTTATATGTAGACTTCAAGACAAGAGGTAGGTTGGAAAGTCGAGAAGCGAGCTTCCAAGTATGTTAAGGCTCGTCCCTTTCTTTCAAAGGCATGATTCCTATGTTATGATTTCATAAATGTTTCAATATCTTCCTTGTCATCAAAAGTTAAAATTCTATGATTCCAAGGCATGATTCCCTTCCTGATAACCCGTAAATGTTTTCCATAATGTCCGTATTTTTTTCCAAAACAAAGGTTTATGATTTTGTAAGCTTTTATGACTACAACGACGGATATGTTTTACAATGACAATGATGATGTCAAGGATGAGAATATTTCTATGATGACTATGATGAGAACGATTTCATGTTTAAAGGTTCCAAGCTTATGGTTTCAATGACGAAATAAGAATGTTGAGCTATTTCTTGATTTCTCAATTTATTCATGGATGATGACTATTTTTAAAGATTCCAAAGTATATGAATTGACGCCTTATGAGATTTATGATCTTATTCTATGTTTTCTCTTAATGTTATTCTTCATTGATAGTCTCACCTTAAAATAATTGTTCCTTCAAGGTGAGATATAACGATGATGATTATTCCATAATATAATCGGAGGTTATCGACCTTACGTCACTCCGATAGAGTTATAGCGTTTCTTGGGCTCTTATGCATGTTTTGTAATTATGTATGTAGTTTAATAACACCGTGCCTACATGGTCGGGCAATATAACACCGTGCCTACATGGCCGAGCAGTATAACACCGTGCCTACATGGCCGGGCAGTATAACACCGCGCCGTCCAATAGGCGGCTGGGCAGACACACCACTGCAGTGGGCAGTTTATGATTACCCCGAACGTGGGAAGCCTGGACGGGGGCTAATGATGATCACACCGTGTCTAAATGGCCGGGCAGCATTGCACCGTACGTCTATGGTCGGGCGGCGTTACACCGTACCTATATGGTCGGGCGGTTTACTTGTAAATATTTATATGTTGTTTCAAAAGGTAAAGTTAGCATGCATGATATCCGCCTTAAGAGGCAAACCGAGGAACAGGTTATTTCCTTACTCTATGTTGTGCTTTACGTCTCTTACTATGATCTTATGGTATTGTTCATGCCTTGCATACACAGTACATTACTCTTACTGACGTCCCTTCTTGTGGACGCTGCGTTTCATGCCACACAGGTGTATACAGATGAGTATAGGGTATTGCTAGAAGATGTTCCAGCTGGATTAGCGAGCTCCATTTCCTTCCGGAGTGTTGCCGAGTTAGAGTATCTATGTTATGGTATATTGATTTATGTTAGAGACTTTGCAGACAGAGTCACGTATATAGCATGTCAGTCTTGCAAGCGGCTCTGCAAGCCGATGTATCATTATGCATTATGTTACAAATTTCATATGATTACAGATTTTACTTGATTTGAGAAAGACGAAAAGAATGATTTTGAAAAGCTTTCATTATGCATTTCATTTCTTGGTTTAAGAGTCCAGTGAGATTATGAATATAACGAGAATCAGCGGGTTCGCTCGTCTCTAAGTAAAGGGTCGGGTGCCCATCATTATTACCTTTCTCAGCATCTTCCTTGTCTGGAGCAGGTTGGGATAATTGTTCTAATGGAAAATCCTTTTCTACTATTCGACCATGTTCAACAACTTGTTTCATAGGCACCTCGATGTCAACTGTTGGTGATTCTTCTTGAGCATTTACAGAGGGTTTAAGATTTTTATCTGATTTAGTTGCTCTTAGACCACCCTCACTCAAGTTTTCTACTACCCGAACCACTACTTCTATAGATTTTGTTGTTTCCATCAATTTATCTACAATATCTGTCTTATCACCAACACCAGCAAAACTTACTCTATTTTCAGCATCATTTACCCCAGCAGGTGAATCTACTCATGTTGTGAATTTTCCCAAGTTATATTATGTGCTTAATCAGTTTCTTCCTCTACTCTGTCCTTTTCAACCACTAGTTCTTCAATAGATCATAATACATGCGCCACCCCTGTCTCTCCTACCACTACAACGTTTGTAACAATAATTGTAAATATCTGTTCAAGAGGACCAGAATAGTATATTCCTTTTAACTCTGATATTTTCAGGTCAGGCTTCGAGCCTCTTCTCCCTGTACTTCAAATAGATCACCAGGTGTCTCAAGAACATCAGAATGGTCATAGAGTGATACTAGAGGTGGGTCGAATTGGTTCATCTATGTGGCATGCCTTTGCTTTGGTTCTCCTAGGGTTTTTGATCTGTGGGTTAGAGTTTTGAATCGTACTTGCAGGTATTTCTGTGTTTGATGGTTCAGGGATAGTTGGGTTTGACATTGTGTCAGTAGTGGTGATGATAGGGTTGACAGTGGTTGGAGAAGTGGTTTGGGGCTTTTGAGAAATGGTGGAGGTTGATGCTTGTTGTTCTATTAGAGATGGAATGAGGGTGTGGATTTTGCAGTAAAGATAATATGGTAAATGCAAGACTTTTGATGATAGGAGGTAAAGCAAGAAGGGGTTTCAATAGTTAAATAAGGAAGAAAAAGAGCAAGTGATTGGATGTGAATAAGTTTCTTGTTTCAAGGTATTTTAAACCATGTATGAGTATTGGGAAGTGATTGACTTGATGGTTTCTAGAAGGGTCATCCTTGTGAAGGTTTCTTTATGGATAATGACAGTTGCACGCTTTAATTCAGACTTGAAGGCAGGGTAAGAGATGCAATTGTTTCATGGTTTGCACCTTTATTTTTAAAAAAAGGATGGTGAGAATACCTTTCTTTGATGGACCCTCAGCAATCTCAACATCCACGTCAATCTCTATGCCATTCAATATTCACTAGATCTTATGAGATAAATATCTATCATGGTATAGGATATACAAGTGAATGTACAAGACTGAGCAGAATATTATTTAATTAGCCATTACTTTATTTGCAACAATTTTCTACTCCATCACAAAGATACTTATGCAATCTTAGTCATTTTCAGTTTTAGCCTCCCCTTCCCCGTTTTATCTCTTTTAGCTCCACTTGAGCACCCATTGTCTAATTTACATCCCGCAAAGCTTCATTAGATGAGTCTGGTAGACCAGTAATTTGAGGACATGTTCCCTCTATCATCCTGCCCTTTTTTTTCAAGCATATGTTCCTTCCTAGTATTGAGTGAGCAGAGTATTGTATATCTTCAGTTTTGTATTTGGAGAAGGCAACCCCCTTTTTCAGATGTCGGTTTAGCTTGCCTCCTTCTGCCACTCTTACCTGCACAACAATAAAGCATTAGTCTTAAGAACCCATGCTATATTGGGTCCTTTTCTTTGAATAAAATGATGAATTAATTATTTATTTGCCCATTCTAGCAATTCTTTTAGGAACCTGTTCTTTGAACCTGTTCCAAGCCTGCCGTCAGACTTGGTGTTTCTTTTTGCAACTTCCAAATTCTTCTTATGTCTCATATTCACTGGGTATCTAAGTTTGCAATGACCAGTCTTCCCACAAAGAGTCCACAATTATTCCTCTATGGATTCTTCTTTACCAATTCTACCATACCCCAATCCAGTAGTTACGTTTTATGTTTGACTGGTGAGATTTGTGCTTAATATTATATTTTTATTATGTAGGAATAAATCGGTGTAAAGATGAAGAGATTTGGAGCAAATTGGATAAAAGTGGAAAAACAAATAGACAAGAGACACGGAAAAGACAAGGGGGACATAATGATTATTCAGTAATCGGAGGAGTTGTATTACATTGAAAAATTACAATTGAAAAAACAAGAAGAGCACGTACATGCATAAGAGGTTCTAGTCACTGACGCATTTTGGTGCTGCAGACCTTGCAGCGCAGGGAAAGGATTTGCAGACTCAAAAATTCTCCCAATTCTTTTTGGATACCTTTGGATATTCCATAAGCCACAATTTTTACATAACTTTGGATACCTTGAAAACCTTAGTTCAGGACTTTGGACCTAGAAACAGCTTGGAGCCGCCGTGGAGGCCGTAGTTATAGGGTTTACCTTCTCTTCTCTGTAAATACTTATTTTTACGTTTTTATTCAGATGATTTGTTGTTTTTCCTCCATGTCTATGTGGAGCTAAACTCTTTAGTCCTAAGGTTTTGACTTGAACATGAAAGTTGACGTTTGATTATCGTTTCTATCTATTAAATTTCCATATTTTGGGTTGCTTATTTATTCTTGTGCTTAATTGTTTAATTACTTGATCACTAATTAGACACTATCTGTGGCGTATGAATTGAACTAGGGATAGGGAATTTGCATGCGTAATAAGAATAAATAGAATGTGTTCGATTAATCGTTTCGCTAATGAGGATAAAAATATACCCTTCAGCCTTGCTTAGTTTTATACGGAGAAGTAAATGCGTTCTTGTTACCTCTGGGGACCATAGGAATATAGGTGTTATAGTAGCATCTACAGGCTTGTGAGCAACTCAGAAGATACTCATAAAGTTAACATCAACTCGTCAACTAGTAATCCATAGGTAGAATGATTTGAAAACTCAACTGGATTGTTAGTGGTCATACCCTAGATCTATCTCTTCTCCGATTAAAATCTGCTCATTCTTTGTTGAAGTTCATTATTTGTTTTATTTTATTTTTAGTTAGTTAATAATTATATCACTACTGGAAATTAGGGCTATGGCAACGCCTTCCTCTGCAACGATTATACAACCGTTGCACAAGGACAGAATGCTATAGTTACACTTTAGCGTCTAAACCGTTGCAATTGTATCTAAACTGTCACCATACATTTACCTAATGGGACGGTTTTATTTAACCGTTGCAATAGTTTTAATATGGCAACAGTTTTATTTCTATTGCAACGGTTGTAAATTCCCTCCCAAATTTTCCTTATTTTCACTGTAGACCCGACAAAAACAGAGACCCCCTAAATTTTGTTCCGCCTACTACTACTATTTCCCTAGAGAAAGAAAATCATCACTATCAGCAAGCCACCAATATTGCACCCATGGAAAACATCACGACACCGGCAAACAAAATCGTCACCCGATTACCATCACCATCAGGAACCTAAATAACCGTCGGCCACCATTACCATCGCCGGTAATTTTCTATATATATCTGTGTTTCTAACTCTATATCGGTAATTAGGGTTTAATTGGCTCCATCACAACAGCCAATCTCCTATCAATTCAACATCAAGCATCAAATTTTGCGGGTAATTTTTAGGGTTCAATTGGCTGTGTCACAACAACAAATTTTATTGGCTGGCTTTAGGGCGTAATGAAATATTATCCTTAAATGAAACCATGCTAAATTCTTTTTCTTCCAAAGCCAAAGAGGACACACTAAGCCACGTTGGTCACCTCCAATACCGTCTTCGTCACTTCAATTTGATTGTGACCATAAATTTCTTAAATGAATTTGCAATGCTTTTGCTTTGAAATTGTGGCTTTTTAAGGTTAATTTTGTGATTTTGCAGTTTTCTGTTCTCTTCATTTTGATGTTTATCATTCATATCTGTGTGGAATTCATGTTCTCGTAATTTATTTTTGTGTCTTTTGACAAAGAAATGTCATTTTTGATTGCTAATTAGTTAGAACAAAGCAGGTGTGCTTGAAATCTGCTGCACCTTTCACAAATTTGTGCAATACTAGAAGCATCATTGAAGGTTAGTTTTCCTCCTTTGCTCGGTAGTTCAAATAAAATTCTTCTAAGTCGATTTTTGAGAAGTCTGTCAGGGTAATTTATGTTGTGTCGGTGTGCTTACTGGTTTCACATCATTAAATATTTTATCGACGGAGAAAGTAAACTCTAGAATTACTATAAATAAAATAGCACCAAACTTCCAATTGAGGTGCTTCTGTTGCACCTCAGTATAGCAAAGGATTTTGCATAGATTATTGACTATTGAGAGTACTGCAAGCAAGGGATCTAAAAGAATTACAAATAAGTTTAATCCTTCACTTTGAAATTTTTATTGTTAGATAACCCTGGACTTGTGTGGTTGTAGAAGTGATACTACTTATCTGTGAAGATGTGACTATGTCTTTATACATATCCTAGAATATCATACATATTAGTCATCAACTATTTCAGAAAAAAGTGTGAGCATATGTTATAATACTGAGACTAACTTTGGATTAACCTGTATTTGTTGCAATGCCTTAAGTATATTTTTAAATGCAAAAATCTTCTAGTCAAATAGTATATGTATTGGGAACAGGCAAGATATTGGAGATTTTTCTCATTTTCACTTTCAAGAACTCCTACTTAATACTAATTACCTTGCAGGGGTTTTGAATTCCTATACAATAAAAATGTGACTAGCCATGAAGAGTCATGGAACCAATGGACTTCATTTATTCCTACAAAAAAAAAATGGATTAATAATCTGCTGCTCATGATGCGACTGAAAGTGATTTTATTCCACCTTCCCATACAAACATTTAAAACCTGGGGCTTAAGGGGAAAAAAAGGAAAACAATAACAGATCTTTTCTGTCAAAAATGCTAAATTACTAGAGGAAACAGATCTAGCCTAATTAGAATGATAAAGTGAACTTGTGTAACTACAAAAATCCACACATTCCAGCAGGTGGTGGAAATAGAATTACATCAACTGTTATAACATCAACCCCAATAATCTACTATTCTGAATAATAAACCAGTTTTTGACCAATCTTGCTAAGAAAATTGTTTCTTTGAAGTGCAATTCTATTGTTAATCTGCTGCACCTACTGAAATTTTGTATGTGTCCCAAGTCTGGTCCCTTTGGTGCACAAATTGGCAGCAATGTAAAAAACCAGCAATAGTGCTGAACTGCTACCAGTTGCTGCAGTCTTTCTTTGAAAAAACCAGTAGGAGTCTTGCATGTGTGGCCTTGTCATGTGTCCTTGTATGTTGTCTCTGCTATATCTTGCATTGTTGTCCAGACCTGTTGAGATGCAATAGCAATAATACCAAGTTTCTAAAAAAAAAAAAAAAAAAAAAAAACAAAGTTCCAAAACGCTGAAACACCAATTCCTATGAAAATGCTGATCGTATTCCTCTGTTATGCCTCGGCTGATCTATTGAAACTTACCTAATATCCTCTGCAGCTGCCAAATATTTGCATATATGGCATCATCTCATGTTGTAGCTGTATGAGCAACTTGTTGCATATCTGGTAATCCTTTCTCTTCTGCAGAATCTTGCATATAGTTGCAACTTCTGCCTTTCTCACTTGAAACTTGAAATTGCAACTTTGCCTGTGTAGTTGCTGCACCACAACTAGTAGAACTAATATATCCCATATCATTTCCTGAATTTGGATCAATGAAATAATATCTAAAGTTTGATGTATCATGTATACATATCTAAAGTTTGAGCTTCAGTTGTCCTGTTGGTGTTGAGGTATCAAATCTACCTTAAGGGTTTTAATTTCAACACTATAGTGGTTCATTTCCTTTTTTTTTTTGTCCACCAATATGAAACTTGTTTTAGCCTAACTGGAAAGTATGCTAAGGGTAGACATAATTAGCCTTTTCTCCATTTACATTATAATCTAAGTATGCTCTTAGAGATGTTGAGGGGACTTGATATGAAACATGCTATTTAGATAAGTGAGCCTAGTGAGATATTTAGAAAAAGTTGTTTTGTGGTGTGTATAAGCATTTCTTGGTCTGGCTGTCTTTAAACCAATCCTAGAATACGAAATGTTTTAACTAAGTCATTCCTTTTAAGCTATTTGATGAAGTTGAGGTGGTCCATTCCCTTGTTTTGATGTTTAACCTCTAAATGATCTGTGTTGAACTAGTATTGGGAAAACTTTTTGTTTGTTAGCCATGAAACAAGATTTTTATAGCTCCTACCTGTTTGTGTTCAAAGAATTAGTAAAGCTCATGCTTTAGTTTATTTATTTTCCAAGGTGTTGAGAAACAGGTTATTTCACTTCATTATTTGCGATTTTCCAGAATAATAGCAAAAATCAGAAGCACTTGTAACTGGATACTAGATAAGGGGGAGGAAGTTAGTTGTTTGTCTTCTTTGGTTTTAAATAAGGCTGGGAATTATCAATATGTCATTTTTAGTTTCAGAATATTGAGTGTTTGCATGTAGTGGTTTATTTGTATAAGTTAGGTGCCCTGATAGTTAAAGATTCACCATGCTTAGGATCTAAGAGTCTTGAAACGGCTGCTGATTTTTTCATTTTTCTAAAGATAGGATGTTTATTGGTTGATAAGGGTTGAAGTAAAACATAGGATTATAAAATTAATACACTAAGAGGTTTAGCTAGAAAACTGGCTGTTTTTGTAGCATGTTCAAGGCTGCATGTTACCTGTGTTTGACTTTATTTTGTGTATCTCTCTTTGGTTCCTATTCTCTTTTAAGAAATATTGGATGAAGTTTAAAAGTTTAGAGTCAGCTGGAATATCAAACCTCAGTCTGGCTAAGTATGTTCTCAAGGGTCTGAATTCTTTAAAAAGGGGACTTCTTTTAAAGTTCCTGTTTCAGTCCAGAATTTGTAAATTCAGCTTAGTCTTCTCCCTGTTTTGTCAAGTATCTCAAATGATCATATATCACTTAGAAATTGTTCTTTTGAAGTCTGATTGATTTCTGAAATGTGTATTTAGTCTTGTGTCTGTTAACAATAATCATGATTAGAGTGCTATAATCAAGTGATGCACTTTCTTCCTGCTGTTTGCAAAATAGTGCTGTGAAACAGTTTGTTCCAACCTAGGTGTGTTAGCAAATGTAAATTCTGAGTAATAGTCACCTCTAGATTGTTGGAAGACAACAGTTATGGCATCTCTTGTGAGCCAACTGTCTCTCATGTGCTAAGGGTCTTAAATGACTGACTGCTGAATAATGAATTGATTAATAGTTCATGTTACTTTCAGAAAACAACTTGAATTCTTTTGTTATTCAAAACTATTTTCTCAAACTTGGATCAAACTGTGATCATCTGTCAAATAAATCAACTACTTTATGCTCCCATTGTTGCTAGCTTGTTAATAGACATGTAGTGCTTGATACTCATCCTTCACTTCCCCTTTTTCTTTGCATGACTTGGGGAAATTTCCAATCCTCAAATGTTTCCTGAGTATTGTTGAGTCTTGGAGAAATCTTCTACACTTCTGAGGCCGTCTAAAGGAAGCTGAGATTGGATAAGTTGTGCTTACTGGCTTGCTGCACTCAAAGCTATGTTTTTCCCACATCCTTTGAGCCATTCTTGTTTTTACGTATTATCTCTGTTATTCTGTAAACTACTATTTCACTATAGTGTTATTCTTAAGTTGACTGCTACTGCTGTTCTGCCTATTGTGGGTTGCTATTACTATTTTGGCTGAGTTTAGCTGAAGCATTGTTGCATTTTTTCTGAATATGAAAGGTTTTATTTTTGAGTAAGTTTGCTTGCTGCTACCTGGTTCACAATTGTGGCATCTTATGGAAAGTGATAGCTGCATTTTGAGGCAAGCAAGATGTTGCATCTTGAGCCCAAAATGATGCTGCACTTTAAAAGCGTAGATACTACAAATGTTTCACCTTGAGACTTACCATGCATCTTGAGCCCAAAATGATGCTGCACTTTAAAAGCATTCATTATTATCTTTCTTGTGTGATTATTATAACATTGTTCTTAGTGCCTATTTGGATTGGCTTATTTTAGGTGATTTTAAGCTAAAATAGCTTTTAAGCGCTTGTGTAGTATTTGGGTAAAATAAATAAGGACTTTTAAGCACTTGTCTTTAAGCTAATATGACAAAAATAAGCCACAAGCTAGAGTTTCTAACTTATTGCTTTTGGCTTATAAGTCAAAAGCCATAAGCCAATCCAAATGGGCTCTTATTAGTCTCTCCTTAGTAATGAAAAGAGTTATGACATTGCTTATTCTTTTCTTGAAGGTGTTGAAAATGAAGAAAGGGAAGACGCAAGCAGTGAAGACATTACTTGAGAAGATTTTTGGATTTTTGCTGAAGCTTTAGATGTTCTAGGAATATTTTGCTATTGACATTTTGGAACTCATGCAAACTCTTTAAATGTAAAACTTTATGTATTTGGGTTTTAACATTTTGCTTTTATGGATATTATAACTAGCTTGTGGACAATATGGATTATGAAAAGTTTCATTTTGTGATTTTATATAATTTGTAGTGCATTATAAATTATTTATAAACAGGGTTGTTATTTTAATTAAAGTGTTGCAATAGCTTACCTAACCGTGGCAACAAGCCCCAAATTAAACATGGCAACCGTTGCAATAGGTCATGAAAACCGTAGCAATAGACATTTTTGAATTGTCTCTAATCAATAAAAACCGTAGCAGTAGGAAAATAATTGTTGCATAAAGTCCAATAACCGTTGTAATAACCTCAATTAGGCGTTGCAATAGCCTATTAAACTGTTGCACAAGAGTCTATGGGGACTGTTTTTAACCGTTCCAATTAACAAAGAAAATATGTCGCAGCAGATAGACTAATAACCGTTGCTATAGAATCTTCTATAGCAACGATTTTTAGAACCGTCCCATGAACCGTTGCTATAGATCTATCGGCACGCGAGAAGATGTCACGCATGGTAATCCGTTGCCATAGGTCAATGGCAACGATTCCTTTGCCTATGGCAACGGTTTCCCTAGTGTTGCCAGAGGCCCATTTTCCAGTAGTGATATATGTTGAGATTTTACGTCTTGTGTAGATAATTAGTATCGTTTAATTTAGTAAATAGTTAATCATAAGTCTCTGTGGGTACGATATCTGGACTTAAAAATCCTATATTACTTGTACGACCGCGTATACTTGCGTGTGCGTTTGGGAGCAACAGTGGTTAGCTTAATAACTTCTGACTGAAGAGCCGAGATAGATGAACTTAGTCAAGTGACTTGCTCTTTTAGAGAGCAGTTTTCATTTTCAGCCTTTTCGTTTTCAATTTCAATCTCCATGAATTCATTTTTCATGTAAGATAGGGCATCAAATAACTCAACCCTTTCATACTCATGATGTTCATTAAGGAGGGTGATCATCAAAGACATAAGTTTCTTCTTAGAGAAAAGATCCAGCTTATCTTTTAGATTATGAACATTTACAGTTATGTCCTCATCTGGCTTTGAGTCTATCTCCTCAACAGCTACGAGTGTTGAGTGATCGGCTTTTTCCTCAGACTCATCGTCTGAGCCCCAAGCTGATACCATATCCTTTTTTGCCTCTTTGTTTGTCTTGTCATGGACCTATTCCTTCTTCCTCTCTTTCTCAGCTCTTTCCCGTTTCTATTTGATTTCCCATAGTGGATAGTCCTTGATCAAGTGATTAGTTTACTCATATTTGAAGCATCCTCCTGCTTGAGATTTTTCAAAATTCCTTCCTTTCACATAGGTGTTGTGGTTGCCGTATTGTTTCTCCTTTTAAGGAACTTCTTGAAGTTTTTGGTGATCAGGGCCATTACGTTTTCATCATCATTTCTTGTAGAATGCCAAGGACTTTCTTATATTTTCTTCCTCGTTTATGGCATTCTCCATATCCATCTCATAGGTCTTCAAGTTACTCCCTACCAATTCATCTAGAGACATGGTCTCGATATCTTTTGTTTCCCTTATAGCGGTGACTTTCATTTTAAAGGGTTTTGGCAGGGTCCTCAAGATCTTATCGACTGAATCCTCAATAGTGATAGTAATTCTAAGAAAGGTCAACTTGCTTACGATGGATGTATATCTGGTGAACATCTCAAAAACTATCTCTCCAGACTTCATTTTGAAGTTCTCAAAGTCAATTGCCAACACAGCTTTCCTGAATTTCTTACTTGATTGGTTCCTTCATGAGCGTTCTTCAGGGCATCCTAGATTTTCTTGGAAATTGTACATCCTGAGATTTTGTTGTACTCATCAGGTCCAAGTCCAGAGATCAAGACATTCTTGGCCTTAGCATTTTTTTCGAGTATCTTGCAGTCATTTTCAACATACTCGCTCTTTTCCTTTTTCACATTAGTCCCTCCAGCAGCCTCCTTCATCGGGGTATTTTGGTCTTTTGATAACTCTATCCCAGAGCTCATAATATTCAGCCGGTAGGTGATCCTCCATGCGAGCTTTCCACCATCCATAGTACTGTCTATTGAACAGTGGTGGCCTTCTAGGTGAGTATCCTTCACAGTGTCCAAGTGGTGGTGCAACATTCATCATGATCCTCTTTTGAGGTGTTAACCTTTTTAAGAAAGCCTGCCTTGATACCAATTGTTAGTTCGCACGACCAGTTATCTATCCTATCATGTACCTAAGTTTTGCCTATCAGTTAGAACACGTTACCATACCTGTTCCAAGCTAGCATCGCTAGAATCGTAAATAACAGTATAGTAAGGACATTGTATTTTGACGTGGAAATGAACCGGCTCATAAGGGTGAAAAAACTACTACCTACACCTCTGTAGGATTTTCCCTAAACTCCACTACAACCGTGAGCCTTTACAAATTCAAGATACAAATCCATGATTTAATTCATATCTCACTAATCTTCTTAGACTAATGAGCCCACTTCAAATTATCCCAAATTGAAGCTGAATTTGACTAACGTTTATACCTATAATTATTTCTTCTAACAAAGCTGATAAAGGTACAACTCGATAAACAATCCTAATACATGAATCTAGACTCAAGACCGTAAAGCATAAACTCTATAGAACATATTCTTTAATTTCTTTGTAGCATCAGGTCGTACTTTTGGTAGTCAGAATTCTCTTAGATATAACACTGACAGTGTTTGGTCAATATTATGATTTTCTTTCATTGCGAGTGCGTAAATCTTCTTCATAGCATGAATTGAATATTTATAGCACTAGGTTTGCGAAAACTAGGTTAAACTCAATCTCGACAAGGTAAGGCCTATTACGAGAGTTCGAGTTTGAGTTGACTTGGGATTCTTGCATTCACGCAGTTTTAGTGTACTTGTTGGAGCTGAAGTATCGTGATAATTATTACAAGAGATCCTGTAAACTTTTCCGCCAAGTCTTTACCATAAAACACAAATCTTATTCGCAGTAGGACTCTGAGCTGGAACATGTACTCTGACCTTGTTCAAGCACATGGTTCTTCCTTCTTTGAATCTTCTCAGTGTCTGAGATGGAACATGTCCATAGACCTGTTTTATTCACCCTTGTCTTGCATATGTCTCTGATCTAGTCATTGCATCTGTTTCTACGTTGGAACATGTTTGCAGACCTTGTTTACTTACCTTGTTTATTTACTTTTTCAATCATCAAAACTCACACGTATGCGTGCCAACAATAAGCTAGAATTCTTAGGATGAGATGGGCCATCGAACTCAGTGAATTCGATATGTCCTATAACCCTCGCACGGATATAAAGTCTTAGGTCCTAGTAGACTTCATAGCTGACTTAAGCGTAGGGATACTTCCCGAGGCCAAAAAGGAAGCCATTTTGGCATTTACACCCAGCACTAGAACTTAGACCCTATTTACGGATGGTCCATCCATGTAAAAGTATCAGATCTCGTGATGGTCCCCATCACTCCATATAGGAAAATATTCGACAAGCTATAAAATCCCATTTTTCAACTAACGATGAAATAGAGTATGAAGGTGTGATTGCAGGTCTAGAGCTAGCCCTTGAGCTCAAAGGCGACTCGCAACTGGTAATCCTCCAAAGAGCCCACGTGACTCTTTCATGTATTACTTAATACATTATCTATCTTTGGTTTAGATAAAAAAGCATAGACATATCTACCAAACGCTCGAATCAAATCCTACTCTCACATGCTATATAATGCGTTCGGATACGCCAGATATCCAATACCTAAGTGAAAATGAGATGTCATTCTTCAAAAATGCTTAAGGGGCCCTTAACAATTTTTAGCCTAACATATAATGGCAATAAGCCGGGAACTGTTAGACACTCGACTAAGAATGGCAACAGTTAGACACTCGACTAAGAAGTGCAAAAGTTAGACATTCAACTAAGAAGTGAGAAAGTTAGACACTCAAACAAGAGGTGCAACAATTAGAAACTCAAACAACAAGTACAAAAGTCAGTTAGACACTCAAACAAGAGGTGCAACAGTTAGAAACTTAAAGAAGAAGTGCAAAAGTCAGACACTCAAAAAAGAAATGCAAAGATTAGACAGTTAAATGAAAAATTGCAATCACAAATCACTTAGTCAAAAGAAGCAAAAACATAGCACCCAAAAGAGAGGGAAAAAGTTAATTGCACAACTGATAAAGGCAAATATAAAATTAGCCATGCAAAGTTAAAGTGCAGAAATAAAAGCGTCTCGGACATGCAGATAATTTGTGATCATTCAAAACAAAACTGGCGGAAAAGAATTTGTCACAACCCAACCGGAGGGCCATGATGGGCACCCGGAACTAACCTACCGAGCACCTCTTAACATACTCTCATAATCATATCTAGGTGAGACAAATGGCTAAGTCATAGTTACCACGAACCAAAAAGGCACATCTATATAAACATCATTAACTATGCCCATATATACAAGCCGATAAGGCTACCAAAAATGATATACAAAATATAAACCGATAAGGTTATGGAATATATAGCTATGTACATCTGTCTACGAGCCACTACATGGAGTATGTAATATCATAAAGGTAGGACAGGACCCCGCCATGCCGAAGTATGTACACAAAGAATAATACCAACTATACTGCAGCTCCGGATCAAATAGAGCTCTTCTATGCAATCACTGATGAAGCAGCCTAGGGGTCTGGTCTGTCTCCCTGCCTACCTGCGGGCAAAACACATCAACAAACAAAAGGATGTCAGTACGAACAGTGCACTGAGTATATAAGGCATAAATAGCAACATGATGAAAGCATGAAGATAACATAAGATAAAGAGAACAATTTATACTTCTTAAGACAACTGTCATGCATACTTATCCTACCTCTAAAGGAAACATTTCATACATATACACATAATGATACCATACCTGGCCATATAGGCTCGGTATTGTCCATACCCGACCATAACAAGGATCAGTGTTGTCCATACCCAACTGTAGTGGTGTGTGCACAATAGATATCATACCTGGCCACATAAGCTCGGTGTCAGAAAATAGCTATATACATGTATGACATACATGAGTATCCAAAAGAAGCATTACGACTCTGTCGGGGTGACATAAAGTCGGTGAACCCCCGATTTCGATTATGGAATCACCATCATCATCATGAAGAACTTTTATCAATACTATCATAAGAACCCTTGAAATTCATGAGCTTCTAGCATTTTCTAGGAATAGGACATTATGGATATCTTAGATGGATTCACAATAAGGAAATCATTCCTTTAGAAAGAAAGGGTTAGCCTTAACATACCTTTGCGTCTTCTTAACTACTTAACGTTCTCCTCCAAATCCCATAAATATACATTCAAGATGATTCGTACTAAGGTTAAGTCTTGAAAACATCTATAAGTTCAAACTAGTGTTGTCACACCCTAATCTTAATAGGGTGTGATGGGCACCCGACCCTTACTTGGGGCCGAGCGAACCCTCTAACTCTTGTTACATACATAATCTTTTGAACTGTTAATCAGTGAAAATGACAAACATAATAAATGTTTTTGGAAACTTTCAGAAACAAGCCAAATCTGTAATCACACGGAATTTGTAACATAACATAAAATGACACATCGGCTGATGAAGCCGCTTACAAAACTGACATTCTATACCCACGACTCTGTCTGCAAAGTCTCTAACCCCGATCAGAAATCATATCATACAAACTCCGACTCGGCAACACTCCGAAAGGAAGTGGAGCTCGCCAATCTAGCTGAAGCATCTTCTAACAATGTTCTTTACTCATTTGGGTGTACCTGCGTGGCATGAAACGCAGCCCCCGAAGAAAAGGGGGTCAGTACGGAATATGTACTAAGTATGTAAAGCATGGAATACAGAAAACCGAACCATAATCGAAACAAGCAGTACAAAAGTAAGTACATTTTCAGAATGCCAAAATACTTATTTTTCAGAATGCAAATCGTGTATACCGATGTCATGTGTCAGAAGAAGTACAGAAAATAAGTAAATCATCCAGAGTGCCAAAATGCGTACTTTCCAAACACAGACCATGCGTGCCAACATCGTATGTCATCATATACATATACACATAACTGATTCATATGTAACATAATAGTGCCGAGGAACGTACGGCCCGATCTATATATATAACATATTAGTGACGAGGAACGTTCGGCCCGATCCACAAATGTATTTGCTGCGGAACGTGCAGCCCGATCCATAAATATATTGATGCGGAACGTGCAGCCCGATCCATATACATATATTACATTGCTGTGGCACGTGCAGAAGGTTAGTATAGAAAATAAGCACGATATGCAGAATAATAAAAACAACTTACTGGAACCACAAATCATGCATGCCAAGAACGGTATCCGGCCCCTTATGGGACCCGGGAAACGTGGCGCCACCCTGCCTTTGGCGCCACACACATCATACTCCAGAAGATTTGCTCCGTAATCTCCGTCACACATCATAATATCACATCATAAGATCAAAATATACATATACACATATATGGTTCGGCGAACCATGAACACATCATACTCCGGAATACATATATGGCACCCGGCCCTCAAGCAAGGGACCCGGCGAACCATGCGGATGATATATACAGGCTCGGGATTCGGCGAACAATATAATAGTAGTATGCACGAGCAGAGTAGTGAGAAACCATATGCACATAAATCAAGACTCGATGGATAAGTATACTTACCGACCCCTGAAGGCTCAGAAACAAGTTTCAGGTCAATCTGAATTAGTATTAGAAAATTATGAGCGTTTGAAGTACAGAACGTTCTACAAGCGTTTTCAGAAGTCATTTTTGGAAAATCAAAGCCATAATCATGTCAAGTATCTTTCGGATATCGTTATGGATCAAATCAAATAGAACTTTTGGAACCATACGCACGTATCAAAATATATCAAAGACTCGATGGAATAATCGAACGTGCTAGCATTTGAAAATCAAAACTTTAGTCATATCGATTTTCTTTCGAATGCCATTTGGCAACATATCAACAAACTTTGGAAATCATAGATATGCATCAAAATCATATGGAACAACTTATGGGAGTCAAGAATATTAGCCATCCTAGTGGCTCTAAGAATAGGAATTTTCTTTGAAATCAAACATATACGTCATTAGCTCGTTTCGTAAAGATCATGCCAAAAGTAAGAAAGGGTAAGCCTTACATACCTGCTCCACGTCCTACTAGCTACGTTTATTCGTCCAAGCTCGTTAGTCTACATTCAAGGAGATTTACATAATCATCAGACATATTGTCATACACTTGTCTTAATCTTTCAAGTAAACTCACTTATAATTCTGCCGAAATTTCGGCAGCCTTTCCCCTGTAAATACACCATCCCCGAGAATCTAACTCGGCCAAATCAACAATCAATAATCCGAGAATTCAACTCGGCCAAATTATTAACAACATTACCAACAATCATACTAACAACTTCAACAATCAATCCCAAAACATATTCTAACATCAACAACTCTTGTCACACAATTCACGGCATTTCATTTATATCCAATTTAATCACATATATTCAAGCTAACACCAATGATCCCTCATTCAAGTATTAATCCGAACTCTTTCTAACATGATTCAAGAATACTTCTAACAATTCACATAATATTCCAACAACCCAATCAACATTTTTCTTCACCCGAAACCTTCCAAATTCAACAAAAACACTAGCAACACATTTCCTTCTTTCAAGTTCATGAATTATACCTACAATTCACACACTAACAACATTATTTTTTATAAATACAAGAAGACTATATTCAAATTACATTAACTTCTAAAACAACTCTCCAACCATTACAACTTCACTAGAATCATTACACCTTCATTTTCATCATAGAATTCATTACAACAACAACCAAAATACTAGATAAAATTAATTCATCATCCCTATACAACACAATACACACACACGGCCAAGCTCTACACCACACGGCCACCACTCCAACACACTAAATTCATGGTTTTCATTCATTTCTACATACTACAACATACCCAAACCATTCATAACATATAAAAGAAGATTAATTCTTACCTTTTTCCCTTGATTTCCCTTTTGTCTAGAATTATGAACTTGCAACAAATAGTGGTTCTCTTGCTCCAACAATTATACCACGTTAAAGAGGACCTTCAAATTAGTAGGAATACTAGAAGAAAATATTTTTTTGGATCAAATTTGGAAGCTTCAATTTTTTTTTCCTTGGCCGAATATGGCCCTTGTTTGGGGTCTTCTCCAAGCTTCTTCTATTTTCCAAATGTTAAGAATGAAAAATGTGACTAAATGGTCATCTTTTATGAATATATATTAGGCCTCCATGTGGGCCTTGGGCCACCCCACATGCCCGGCCATCTTGGCCCAAATTAGTCAAGCCCACTTTCTTTTCTTGTTTTTTTTGTTTTGTAATTCATGAAAATTCATTTTCCGAATTCCAAATTTGCCCTTAGCCTTCCTCTATATTTCTATGAGTCATCTTGCGAATTTCCCTTTTTACCCTTAGCCTTTCTCAATATTTCCATACTAGTAAACAACTTGTTCATCGAAATAATTTTTGAAAATAGTCTTGCCTTTGACTTTTCGCAATTATCTCGAATTATCCGAACGTACAAAATACTGGTTATAACAAGTGTAATTAACGAGCAAACGAAATTTGGGCAGCACTTCCCCTATTTTATCGACTTCCACCAAATTACAAAATGACTCCTAATCAACAATAATAACATCCACCATACGATATTCAAGGAGTTATATTCAATTTAGTCTCAAGTTAATCCAAAATCCTCTTTTAAGTTCACCCCATAGTCATCAACTTCAATTCAACACTTTATGACTTCTCCACTTTAATTCTTTTCCTTTCCAAGAGTCACTAGACTTTTACATCAACTCAATAATGTAATTATGATGGAGAACATACCTTGTAATAGAAGAAATTCACCGCATTCAACTTCTCTCCAAACCAAGTTTATCACAACTCTAAAGAGAAACAAGAATCATCATCTTCCATGGATTTATCTTGGAGTTTTGATGTTTGATCTTCTCTTTTATAGTATGGAAGTTTTTGGAGTATTTTTGAACCTTTAAGAACTCTCTAGAAATGTGGGGAAATAAGTGTGGGAGGTTGATATGAAAATGGGATCTTTTGGGATTTAAAAAGGTGTCAAATTCGCACCCCCACCCCCACCCCGACATCAATTTGCGGTGGAGATACGGCTCAGCATATTGGATATGCGGCTGCATCTCCCCTTCTCTCCTTATGGAGAAGGTTGGGAAGTGAGGGCTGCCAATTTGATAAGTTTACGGCTAGTTTGGTCCACAAACTCCGATTTTGGCGAAAACGCATTCCTTTCGATTCGTTTGACCTCCAATCCTTACGGAACCTTCTAGACACTTGTATAAAACTTCATTAACCATCTAAGAGTCCCTATAGCTCCCCCTTGAGGAAATACTAAGCAATGTATAACTCAAATGATATGAAATCTTCCCAAAAGATGACTCAAATTCCAATTTCTTCAACAAACTTACTTTCATCGCTTCATATGACTCTGAGACCTTATGGTACATACTTGGAATTGTTAGATACCCTCTATAACCTTATAAGGGATTCATGTCAATTTTGAGCTTATGTTAGTTTACTGATAATGCAAACAGCACGAAATTTCCAAGGTATAACAGCTTTTGACCCAAGTTCATATACCAGAGGGTACAAGAATAATTACAAAAGTCTAGACCATATCCTAAGAGTAAAAGTTAGATTTCCTACAGAAATTAGGATAAGCATGGATGCCCGGTTTCATACTAAAACATCTAGTAGAAACTTTTGTAGGCCACATCTTCTGCCTTGAGAGAAATGCTAGAGCTGATATTCGTCACTCAAAACAGTTCACGCAAGCTAGGCAATCAAATATATGAGGGGTTGTAAACAATTCTTGCAAACTAGGGAATAATATGCCTCATGGGCTGCAAAAACTGATCTTCAACACTTGAAACAATCCTTGCAAGATAGGCAATAAGACACCCCACAAGCCGCTAAAATAGATCCAAAGATAGATCATGGAATGCAGTGTCATAGGTTATTATAAAGTGGATCAAGATTCGGGTTGGTAGCCTGGAACATCTTCTTCTGATGACCCCGAATCATCATCACCCTCTTTAGAAATACTTGGGAAGAACCTAGGGCAGACTTTTTCAATAAGCAGATCCATATCCCCAACCTGCTCCTCGCCAGCCTTAGAGTTTTCGGGAGATCCGGGATACCACCAGTGACTTGTCAAAGGAATGCCACCCAGGCCTTAACGGTGGACAAGTTCTACTCTAACTCTCATAAAGTCCTTGACTCACCAAGTTATCGGCTTAACACTCTACATTCACCATCGAGGTAAGATGTGTTATCCCCTCACTCCTGAGCGACCTTCTCTTCCACCAAGAGAACCTTTCTTAGTTGATACCCAAGCAAAACTCATATACATCTCCTTCTCAGGGCTATCCCCGCTCCGGACCGTTACTTCTAACTACTCAATTTCGCTGGTAGAAATATCAAGTCTGGAACAAAGACTGGCGGTTTAGTGCTGTAGTTCTCGACACATATCCTTTTAAGCCTAGGTGGCGCGATCAATTTCTCTTTTTATACGCCTTTTACGACAGAAATCCTCACATACTCATGGGATAACCCAACCATTTGGTCACGCTCCGCTAGAACCCTCTGCTTGGCTAGTATAGCAATGTTGTTACCCTAAAAGGAAAAGATGTATACAAAACACTTTAGGATGAATCTCAATCAATTGGAGCAGCAAACAGATGTATCAAATTAAAAATTAATGCTTGCTCGAAAGTTCACGTACCCCACACGGGAGTAGAGCTTCTCAAAGGTAGGTTTCCCGCCTCAGATCCTCAATTGGTCTGATGAGGTTGTAGAGGAACTGTTCAGCGACAAACTTTTAACAAATCCATGCTGCTCAAGATAGTGAATGATATCTCCCAGTTAGGGAACTCAGCTGGAGTATTCTCTTGGGGAACTTCATCTTGAGAAGCAACCAACTCAACAAGAGCATTAGATGTGTTGGCGACCGAAGAAGATTCGAGGTCAGATGGTTCACCTCCTAGGAAGAGGACCATTTCCACGCCATTAAATCATTTGGTCTCTACTCTCTAATGCAATCCAAGTTACCTCAAGACCAATTATGAGGAGTCAAGCACGAGAACTTCAAGCTTTACAAGGGATGTTCATGAAGATAGACGTGTTTGAGCGTACCTTGATACCTTCCTAGGACTCCTAAGTGTTGATGATTGCAATGGGAGGATGAAGCTTCTAGGGATGGAGAAGAAGACACCACCCGCGAGTCGCAGGTGATGACGCAGGACTGACCTGGAGCAGCAGATGGTCCGCACGAGATGATAAAGATCTGGAAGGGTCTAGAGTGTTCAATTTACAAGACGCAGGTAAGACTCATAGACACAGCTTTTGAGACGCAGGTGGTGCTACAGACAGTGTCGGACAAATGTTTTTAGATATTTTTGCCAAATTGAGAGCCACTTATGGGCCTCTTGTGTAATAGCTTAGCCTAAAACTATAAATAGCTAACCTAAGATATTTTCATTCCTTATTTTATGTTGAATATTGTTGTTATTCTCTTTGAGAGATTTGAGTGCTTGTTGAAGCCTTTGTTAGAACCTTTATTTAGAAAGTTGAATTGTTTGGGAATCTAATTCTCTTGAGGTTTACTTCATAGTTTAGGTGTTTGTTTGGATTCCTTAGTTGAGGGTTTAGATTTTAATACAACCTTTGCTTGAAATTATATCCATTCTTGTGTCTATCTAGTTATTTCTAATTTTTTGTTGTTACTTTCCGCATTTGATATTGTATCAATTAGTATCAGACCCTAGTATAGATTAGTTCAAACTGTCACGACCCAATCGGAGGGCCATGACGAGCACTCAGAGCTAACCTACCGAGCACCTCTTAACATACTTACCATATTCATATCCAGGTGGACCTCATAGCTAACTCACAAGTATCATAAACTATAAGAGCATAACTTCAAGATAAAACATGTCTATATAAATATCACCGACTACGCCATATGTACAAGCCAACAACGCTACCAAAATGATATACAAAGTGTGAACCGATGAGATTACTGAACGTCTAACTAGATACATCTGTCTACGAGCCTCTACAAAGAGTATAAAACATCATATGGACGGGACAGGACCCACCATGCCCATATGTACACAAAATAATAATACTGGATTGACTGTAGCTCCAGGACAAATGGAGCGCTCCTGTGCAAAGCTGATGAAGCAGCCTAAGGATCCGGTTCATCTCCCTGTCTACCTGCGGGCATGAATGCAGTGTCCATAAACAAAAGGATGTTAGTACGAGTAATATACTGAGTATGTAAGGCATGAATAACAACATAATAAAGATATGGAAAGTAACATGAAACAAAAGAGATAACCTGTACATCTGGATGCCTCTTAAGGTGGATGTCATGCATGCTTAGCTTTAAAAAAAACATCTCTCATACATACATACATACATACATCTATATATATTGCTGCAGAACGTGCAGCCCGATCCATATATCATGTCATCCCGCATTCGGGGCATCCCGCGTCCGAGGTATCATCATAACGTACCCACTGCAGTGGTGTGCACATCTACGTGCCAGACCCGACCGACTATAGTGCGGCTCGGTGTGATACAATACATACATATATATAAAGCATGCATGAGAGCCTAAATAAAAGCCATAAATCTATCGGAGTGACGTAAGGTCGGTAACCTTCGACGTATTATTATGGAATCATCATCATCGTTATATCTCACCTTGAAGGAACAAATATCATAAGATGAGATCAACAACAATGAGTAAAAATCAATAATCATACAACAAGCCCAATAATATCATGAGGACATCAAGAATTATAAGTTTTAGTATCTTTGGAAATGAGAGCATCATCATCATCATGAGGATCATTTATCAACAATATCATACAAACCTTTAGAATTATGAGCTTTTAGCATTTTGGGACAAGGATATTATGGATATCGTGTGCAGGTTTACAACCAAAGAATCACGCCTTAAGAAATAAAGGGTTACCCTTAACATACCTTTACGTCTGCTTAACTACTTAACTTTTTCCTCCCAAGCTCGCGAATCTACATTTAAGAGGATTCATACTAAGGTCATGTCTTGGTAACACTCATAAGTTCAAACTAAAGTAGCTAATGGGCTAGCGGGATTTGGGCAGCACTATCCCTATTTTATTGTACTTCCACCAAATTCCAAATCAACTCCCAACAACAATAATAACATCAACAACTCCATAATTAGGAAGTTATATACAATTTACACCTAAAACAATCCAAAACATCCTTCCAAGTTTCATTCACAACCAACAATTACAACACAACGTCCCATACCCCTTCCTACCACAATTTCCTTAATTTTTATGACTTACTAATCTCCAAATCAACTCAATGTAAGAAATAAAGAGAGAACATACCTCAATCTTGAAGAACCCTAGCTCCCAAACTTTGTTTCAACCTAAACCCACCATAAAATTAACTTAGGAGCAAAGATCACCATCACCTATGGACTAGCTTAGGGTTTTCAAAGCTTGATTCTTACTTGAATTTGGCTTAAGAAGTGTATATATATATAGAGAGAGAGTAGAGAGAGCTTGAAAGGTCTAGAAATTTTTGATTTTTGGTGTAACACATGATCCAAGTTGTGGCCTTTTAATATATATAAGAGAGAGAAAATTTCCACTGACTGCGATTCGATGGCAGGGTCGACGATCGGTCGACCAGTCGACGATTCGTCGACTCTCACCGTCGAATTGCGGCAGCCTCTGAAGCTAGCAGAGTCTTTCGACGGTGGGGTCGATAGTTCATCAACCAGTCGACGGTCCATAGACCTGACCGTCGAGGTTCTCTGCTGCAATACTCAGATTCTTCTTGACCACTTAAACTCCCGCATATGTGGAATAATCATGTAGAATATATTATAACTCTTGACAACATCTCACTTACTAACTTCACATCAGCTATCTTACGGCGAAACTCAGCATATGAAATACGAGGTATAACATTCTCCCCCCTTAAGAACATTCGCCCCTGAATGTTTAACTCTTAGGGATTTTATAAAAAGTTTCCCAGAGTTTCCCGTGTAACTATATCACTGCCATCTTGTCACAACAACCTAAAATATCCAATGCCTTATAGGGCTATAATCAACCACAATAATAATGGCCCCACACGACCAAGAAATCATAAAAAGAAAGAATCACGCACCTGAAGACAATGGTGTCTCAGTCTGAACCTCCTCTGGCAGTGGAAAGATGTGGATACCTGGACTTCATATCTTTCTTAGCTTCCCAAGACATTTCTTCCCTATTATTGTTTCTCCATAAAACCTTGACTGAAGCTACATTTTTTGTTCTCAGTCTCCGAACTTGTCTATCTAGCATAGCAACGGGAATCTCTTCATAAGCTAATTGCTTGGTAACCTAAACATCATCTACAGGCACAAATCTAGAAGGATCTCCAATGCACCTGTGAAGCATTGATATTGTCTCTAGATCTGGAGGTAGATCTAACTTATAGGCTACTTGGCCCACTTTATGTACAATCCTATAGGGTCCAATGTATCGAGGGCTAAGCTTACCCTTCTTACCAAATCGCATAATGTCTTTTATCAGTGACACCTTCAAGAATACCCAATCATTAACTTGGAATTCTAAATCTCATTGCTGATCAGCTGCATAAGACTTTTGTCGACTTTGGGCTGTCAACAATCGGCCCTGAATAAGCTTAACTTTCTCCACTGCTTGCTGAATCAAATATGGCACTACTAATTTAGTCTCTCCCACTTTAAACCATCCGATTGGTGATCTAGACTTCCTGTTACACCCCGTGGTTCTGTACGTTGAAATTTGTAAGTATAGGTTGTTTCAAGTATGGACTTTGAAGTAGCCCTCGTAACCGTAAGTTAAAGTGGGGCCCACATGCCGAGGTTTTCTAAAGGACATATGAAAAGTGATATAAGTAGTACAAGGGAAGTTGAGCAAGTCTTAAGAAGGACCCTTAAGCCGAACATGGGCATAAGCTCTCCAAAAGGATGATTTAAGGATACGTTCCGGATAATCTGACTTTGGAGTGGACAAAACACCATTGTAAGTTTGGAATTAGGAATCACACCAAAAAATTAAAGTTGTATATAATTGAAATAGCTTTCTAACCATAGATTGTGGGCCCTCATACGATATCGGGATCAAACCTTATGGGTGTTTTAAGATAGGTTGTCAAGGCAGGGAATTAACCCTACCCGAATGCGCCAGAAGGTGGCGCGAAAGCGCAGAGGAGGATCCTGCAACTAAGCGCGAACGATCCATTTGGCAACTTTATCGCGCTGAGCAAATTTTAAGTCGGTCCAGGCAGACCCTGGGCCGTTATAAAAAGGAGCTTACCCTTCATTTCTCTTCCAAAACACACCCAAAGCCTCTCAAATTTTCTAGAAACTTCCCACAACCTTCACTTATCAAATTTTAACGCGGCTCAAGTAGAATTCCTTGAATTCCGGCCCAGACAGCGTATAGTTACGGTTGTAGAATCGTATGACGACGAGTTTTGGTTCAAGTCAAGGAGGGAAGTGAAGATATAGCAATAATATTGGGAGTAAGGTATGACTCTCTTATTATTAATGTTAATTTCGATTTATTTACGGAGATAAAGTCATCAAAAAATCGTATAGCGAGTTGGTTAGTTGTGGAAATTGGAAAACGTCGTGAGGGATATTTTATAGTACATATTGGTATTGGAAATGATGTTATTGTCGTTTTCGTTGTTGTTGTTGTTGTTGTTGTTGTTATTGTTGTTGTTATTGGTTGCTGAATTATAATTTCAGGCTAGGCACATAAACAGGAGAGATGCTACCCGATTTTCGGCAGAATATAGAATGGTTTAATATGAAAGCCTAGAATAAGTATATAACAATGAGTCTAACGATAATGTGAATCCTCTTGAATGTAGATTTACGAGCTCGGGCAGATAAGCGTAGGTAATAGAAGGTTGAACAGGTATGTTAAGGCTCGTCCCTTTCTTTAAAAGACATGATTCCTATGTGTGACTCCACATATATTTCCATCCTCTTCTTACCTCCAAAAGTTTGACGTTCATGATTCTTAATAAGTTTCTTATGATACCAAAGAAGAGATGTTTTCTATGATGATTATGATGACGATGATGATTTCATGTTTAAAGGTTCCAAGCTTATGGTTTCAATGTGAATATAAGAATCTTGAGCTAGTTCTTGATTTTCTTAATTTTATTTATGGATGATGACTCTATTTCAAAAGATTCCAAAGTATAGGAATTGACGCTTTATGAGAATTATGATCTTATTCTATGTCTTCCCTTGATGTTATTCTTCATTGTTAGTCTCACCTCATAATGCTAGTTCCTTCAAGGTGAGACATGACAATCATAAGTGTTCCATAATATAAATCGGAGGTTACCGACCTTACATCACTCCGATAAAGTAGTATCTTTTAATTGGGTTCTCATGCACATTATAAGTATTTATAGATATATATAACCGACCCTTAGTAGCCGGGCAAGATAACACCGTGCCTATATGGCCGGGCAAGATAACACCGCGCCTATATGGTCATGCGAGATAACACTGCCCCTTAATGGCCGGACAAGACCGCGCCTTAACGGTCGGACAAGATACTATATATATTTCACCGCGCCTTAATGGCCGGGCAAGACCGCGCCTTAATGGCCGGGCAAGACCGCGCCTTAATGGCCGGACAAGATGCTATATATGTTACGGCGCCTTAATGGCCGGAGAAGATATTATATATGTAAATATGGAAAAGTCCTTTTTTTAAAAAGCTAAGCATGCACAACATCTGCCTTAAAAAGGCATTCAGAGGCACAAGCTGATCTTTTTTATATTACGTTGTCTTCATACTTTTATTATGTTGTTATTTATGCCTTATATACTCAGTACATTGCTTGTACTTACGTCCTTTCTTGTGGATGCTGTGTTCATGCCCGTAGGTAGACGGATCTGACCCGTAGGTGATTTATCAACAGATTATCAGGAGCACTCCCCTTACTTCGGAGCTGCAGTCTATGGGTATTGGTCCTTATGGTTACTTGTATTCTATTTAGAGGCTCGTAGACATGTGTGTACAGTAGAAGTTTCATAACCTTGTCAGTTCATATTGTTGGATAATATTTTAGTAGCGTTGTCGGCTTGTGATGATGAGCAGAATTGTTGGAGCTTATCTAGAGAGGTGTCGTTATGTTGTGATATATATATATATATATATATATATATATATATATATATATTACAGATTATGATATCCAGGAGTTATCTTTATGGTCCACCCAAAAATGATTATAAGATGTATGTTTAGAGTTGCTCGGTGTGTTAGCTCCGGGTTCCCGTCATGGCCCTCTAGTTGGGTCGTGACAAAAGTGGTATCAGAGCAGTTCGTCCTAGGGATTGTCTATGAGCCGTGTCCAGTAGAGTCCTGTTTATGGGTGTGAAGCGCGCCACACTTATAAGCAGGAGGCTGTGGGACATTTAGGAATTATTGACCTTTCCTTCTATCTTAGATCGTGCGATAGAGCTATGTTATCAGGACCCCCATTCCCTAACTGTGTGTTATGGTTTCAGTTATGCCTATGAAAAGGAAAGCTATAGCGGCCCAGAAGGGCAAGACGGTGGCCAAAAGAAGAACTGAGCCGGGGCCACCAGCAAAAGTAGAAGAGGGTGAGTTTCATAATGATGTCCCTTCTCGGACCTCTCCCACCTTACCTATTTCACAGGAGCAAGAAGGGGCCTCAGGTCCAGCTCTAATACCCCCAGTTCCCTCATCTGATGCCTCGGGCTAGGAGATAAAACAGGCTATTTTTTTGCTGACTCAGTAAGTCGCCGCTCAGGCCCAGCGGCAAAGTGCGAGACCTGGTGACATAGCTGTCAGTGCTAGAGCCCGTGATTTTATCAGTTTAGACCCTCCAGAGTTCTTTGGGTCGAAAACTGATGAGGACCCGCAGAGCTTTATAGATGAGATGTCGAGAACGTTACGACTAATGCATGCTTCTGATACTGAGTCAGTAGAATTGGCTTCTTATAGATTATGGGATGTTGCGGTACATTGGTATGCAGTTTGGATGTCTTCTAGAGGAGTCAATGCTCCTTCACCGGTATGGCAAGAGTTTGTGGATGCTTTTCTCCGACATTACTTGCCACCAAAGGTTCGACGAACCAGAGCTGACGAGTTTTTGAATCTTAGAGAAGGGAATATGGGTGTTCGGGATTACAATCTTCACTTTAATTCCTTGGCAAGGTATGCCCCAACTATGGTAGCTGATATAGAGATCGTGTATATCGATTTGTGAGTGGATTGGGGCCACATTTGATTAAGGAATGTTTGACGGCCTCACTCCAGGAAGACCATCAGCATGTGTACCCGACAATCAATGTTGCGATATATAAAAGGTACAAATCGAACAGGGTAACGAAGTTCAAGTGGCAAATGCTACAGAGTAAGTTGACGTTATTTTCACTGAAAGTTAGTGCAGGATAATTCTAATGCATCAATCTCGGGGAAAATAGAAGGTGATCATACAAAACTAAAAAGATTGAAATGCCTTGAGAAAAGAAAGATGTGTAAGTAACGAGGGCAAGCGAAGCTTCCAAAAGAGACGATGGTTAAGGTAAGGGACTATTTAGATGAAATTCGGAGGTAGGCATACGAAAAGAATAGAGTATGGTGGCATGGAACAAAAGATGAATGTGCGGAGCCAGAAAACAGATTTCGATAAGTGGGATTAAAGGGAAGTAACCACGAATAGGAATATGAAGTAATCAGGTCCTACAACGATACTAAGGGATCTCCAGCCCGTGGGAGGTATTTAAAGAGATAAGTGTGCAGTCATATTGACATGATTACCTCAAAAATGGAGATGCCTTCCCAAAAAAATGACTTAAGAATATAATGGATTGCACTTTTGAAGGGAATATTTCACGAACTTCAGGGTCAATACTATGAAATGGGCAAAAGAGGGGATAATAAGTTAGCAAAGTTAACCAGGAGGTAATGCATCAATAACATGGGATAGGGATAAGGAGTATCGAACTTTGATCATAAAGGTATGATGTATGAGAAATATTTATGAATATGGACCAGCTTTGGCCACAGGAAGGAGAAGAAAGGAGAAGGTGTAGTTGTAAGGATTTTATGATAAAAACTAGAAGCAACAGGACACTGGAAGAACTATAACGCATAGTTATGATGCAAATAAGTAGTTAAGGAGAATTACGAACAAATGAGTTAAGCGGATGAAGGGACAAGTCGTGGAAATGAAAGGCGTGGGCTATTAATTATTAACGGTATAATATAGGCGTAAAGCGGAATTGGGAACCCAGAGTAAGAAGAATTTTAAGGGTGTTAAGGAGATAGTCGTGAGGAAGAAGAAAAGAAGGGAGGCTAGGGTTAAAGGAGAGAGATATAATCGGATATTCCATGAAGGGGCTTAATGAATTTCGTTGTTCCCTTTACCCAGGGAATTACTAGTCATAAAAGGTAAAAGTTGAAAGACAATAAAGGAGGCACTTATAGCGAATCTAAGATGTACGAGAATTTGATGGGGTACCATACTTCGCCTAGTGGAAAGGAAAATAAGCCAAGCCATCCGATGAATGGAATTCTAGCATTATAAGAAACAGAGGTGTTGAAGGATCGTATAAGTCCGTCGACGGTTATCAAAGGTGATTTACATTCAAAGGTTACCAGGGTATAAGAACCTCTATAAAAAGGGGGGAAGAACATATTTAATTTTGAAGTAACTCATGACCTTTCTAAAATCTCAAAGGAAGAGATGTAATAGCTTGAAGAAGCCAAAGTTTGAGATGTACTAATATACCAAGAATGTATTAGGGAAAGCAAAAACAGGTTGGAAATAAGTATATTATGGGTAGCAAGACAACAGTGCTGGCAGGGACAAGAGAGTATCTCATGAGACGCAGGTGAAATCGAAAATAGCGTGTAGTACAGAACGATATGAATAATCGTCGTAAGGAACCGCCCATAAACATGGTGTAAGGACAACGAGGGAAAACCAATGAAGAATAATGCCTAAGCAAATGGTCACCAGCACAAGAGAATCGAGGATGAGCATCATCGTGTTGAAAGGGGGTTGTGACAGATTGAGGTTTTACCTCAGTGCTATGCTTATAAATTTATATTGCAAGATTTGAGGAGAAGAAATTAAAGGAAAAATTTCAATATGAGTTCGAAGATATTTTGAGCTACGGATTAGTTTGAACCGTGATTATTAGTTTATCATAAGTGTAACCCTGCTATGAGGAATGATAATAATGGTGGGGAAACATTATATATGTACGTGTATAAGAGATGATTTGAGGTAACTAACCAGTACGAATTGGGATTCATTAGCAAGGAAATGCTATTACAAGTCATCTGAGCGCTACCATAAGTGAAACTATGATGAGATTCTAAAGGATCAAGGGGCCTGACCAATGAGCTACAAGGAGACAATATAGTGCATATACGAGATCAGCGAGTACGAGAAGGGATAGCCAAGATAGTCCGAAGGGAGTAAGCAAAGGAAGGTGCCATAGTCGAGCAACAGAGTTGTCCACTAATAGAGAAATGAGGAGCATGTAAGAGGGAGTACTTGCAAGTCGGCGAGTAGTCGTAGCCATGGCGAATCAAGACCACCTTGACGAGAATAGAATGTTAATTGAATATTAGTTCATTTATATAAGAACAGAAGGCTATAGAATTTATGAAAGAGTTCAATAAAGAGCTAAGGGAAGAATATTACACCCCGTTGTTCTGTACGTTGAAATTCGTAAGTTAAAGTGGGGCCCACATACTTACGGTTACGAGGGCCACATGCTGGGGTTTTATAAAGGACATATGAAAAGTGATATGAGTAGTACATGGAAAGTTGATCAAGTCTTAAGGAGGACCCTTAAGCCAAATATGGGCATAAGCGCTCCAAAAGGATGATTTAAGGATACGTTTCGGATGATCTAACTTGGAGAGGCCAAAACACCATTGTATGTTTGGAATTTGGAATCACACCAACAATGAAAGTTGTAGATAATTGAAATAGCTTTCCAACCATAGGTCGTGGACCCTCATACAATATTGGGATCAAACGTTATGCGCATTTTAAGTTCGGCTGTTAGGGCAGGGAATTTACCCTGTGCGAACGCGCCAGAAGGTGGCACGAATGCGCAGAGGAGGACCCTGCAAGTCAGCGTGAACGCTCCACTTGGCAGCGCGATCGCGCTGACCAAATTTTAAGTCGGTCCAGGCAGACCCTGGACAGTTATAAAAAAGGGCTTACCCCTTCTTTCCTCTTCCAAAACACACCTAAAGCCTCTCAAACTTTTTGGAAACTTCCCCCAACCTTCACTTATCAAATTTTAATGCGGATCAAGTAGAATTCCCCGAATTTCTGCCCAGACAACGTATAGTTGTGGCCGTAGAATCGTATAACGATGAGTTTTGGTTGAAGTTCAAGGAGGGAAGTGAAGATATAGCCATAATATTGGGAGTAAGGTATGAATTTCTTACTATTAATGTTAATTTCGATTTATTTACGGAGATAAAGTCGTTAAATAATCGTATAGCGACTTGTTTAGTAGTGAAATTGGAAAACGAGGTGAGGGATATTTTATGGTACATATTGGTATTGGAAATGTTGTTATTATCGTAGTTGTTGTTGTTGTTGTTGTTGGTTGCTGAATTATAATTTTGGGCTAGGCATATAAACAGGGGAGATGCTGCCCGATTTTTGACAGAATATAGAATGGTTTAATATGAAAGCCTAGCATAAGTATATAACAATGAGTCTACCGATAATGCGAATCCTCTTGAATGTAGATTTACGAGCTCGGGCAAATAATCATAGGTAATAGGAGGTTGAACAAGTATGTTAAGGCTCGTCCCTTTCTTTAAAAGGCATGATTCCTATGTGTGACTCCACATATATTTCCATCCTCTTCTTACCTCCAAAAGTTAGACGTTCATGATTCTTAATAAGTTTCTTATGATACCAAAGAAGAGATGTTTTCTATGATGATTATGATGACGATGATGATTACATTTTTAAAGGTTCCAAGCTTATGGTTTCAATGTGAATATAAGAATGTTGAGCTATTTCTTGATTTTCTTAATTTTATTTATGGATGATGACTCTATTTCTAAAGATTCCAAAGTATAGGAATTGATGCTTTATGAGAATTATGATCTTATTCTATGTCTTCCCTTGATGTTATTCTTCATTGATAGTCTCACCTCATAATGCTAGTTCCTTCAAGGTTAGACATGACGACATGATTGTTCCATAATATAAATCGGAGGTTACCAACCTTACATCACTCTGATAAAGTAGTAGCTTTTAATTGGGCTGTCATGTATGCTATATGTATTTATATATATATAACCGACCCTTAGTGGCCAGGCAAGATAACACCGCGCCTATATGGCCAGAAAATATAACACCGCGCCTATATGGCTGGGCAAGATAAAACTGCGCCTTAATGGCCGTACAAGACCGTGCCTTAATGGCCCGACAAGATACTATATATATTTCACCGCGCCTTAACGGCCGAACAAGACCGCGCCTTAACGGTCGGACAAGATACTATATATATTTCTATTACACCTTGGAATTTCATGTCGCTTGCATTACAAATGGAATAGCATAAGAATAAAGTGAATATGGAGCCCCTATAAGTTTAAGAAGAATATTTGATAATTTCAAGAGTATACCTTAAGATTGCAAAGGCACTTGAGGCAAAGGAAGTGAGTTCGTCGGAGAAAGTTAAGGTTGAGTTATGTTTTGGGGAAATTTGGCATCAGTTAAGTTGCACATTACCTAGAGTCACTTTGATGGAGAGATATAGATCCCCTTAGATGGTCATTTAATTTTTATACAAGTTCCAAGAAGGTTCCATGAGGATTGGAGGTCAAACGAGTCGAAAAAAATGCTATTTCGCGAAACCGGGAGGTACAGGGGCAGTGTGCGGTAACACATTGAGTGTGCTGACCCGCACACCAGTCACCAACTCACCATTTTGGGTGAGTTCACTGCCCAACATCAGTTTTGGGCGGAGGGAGGAGTGTGCGGCCGCACACTGAGTGTGCAAGGCCACATACTCATCGCAAAGTAGGGTCGGAGGGTGATTTTGACACCTTTTTAAATCCCAAACGACCCCAACCTTATTTCCAACCTTCCACACTTATTTCCCCACTTCTCTAGAGTCTTCCAAAGAGTTCTTGAAGGCTCTTAAGAACCCCATACCTTTCCATAACATCAAAAGAGAGAATCAACATCAAAACCTCAAGGTAAATCCATGAAGTGTGATGGTTCTTGCTTCCTTTCAAGTTTGTGGTAAAATTGGTCTTGGAAAGAGAGTTGAGTAAGGTGAAATCCTACTACTTCAAGATATGTTCTTCATCCTTTTCTCAATTTCAAGTGATCTAATGGTTTAGTGACTCTTATTAAGGAGGGAATCTAAAGTAGAGAGGCCACAGATGTTGAGGTGAAAAAGATGACTATAGATGAATTTGAAAAGAGGAATTTGGGATGGAATTGAATATAATTCCTTGATTATGATATATTGGATGTTGTTATTTGTGGTTGGGAGTTTTTTTGCCATATAGTGGAAGTTGACGAAATAGGGGAAGTGCTGCCCAAATTGCGTTAGCTTTTTAGTTGTTCTAGTTTGAGCTTAAGCATGTTTTCAAGACTAATGTTGTACGAATCCTCTTGAATGTAGAGTTGCAAGCTTTGGCGGAAAAATTTTACTCGTTAAGAAGATGTGCAGGTATTTGAGGCTAACCCCTTTTTTCTAAAGGCATGATTCCTATGTTATGCTTCCACATGTGCTATCCATATCGTCCTCATTCCCAAAATGCTAGAAGTTCATGATTCTCAAAATCGCTATCGTGCTATAGGTAAATGTCTCCTATGATGAGAACGATAGTGATGATGAATCCATTCCAAAGTTTATGGGTTGATTCTATTAAATGACTATTAAGCTAATTTCTTGATGTTATTCCACCATCCTGCTCTTACGATCATTCCACGTTTTGTGGTACCAAGCCTAAAGTCCTTGATGTTTTCATGAGATGATTGAGCATAGTAGATGATTCTTGATTCCATTTATAACAATTGGCCTTATTTTATGTTAATGTTTCCTCAAAGTGTAATATGATGATAATGGTTATTATGATGACGATTTCAACTCTAAAAATGCCAAAGCTTAAGTTTAATGTTCTCATGATACTATTGAGCTTATTATAAGATTTCTAATTATGTTCATTATTGTTAATCTCATCTTATGTAATTGTTCCTAACTTCCTTATTTTGGATTCATTAAAGATGTTTGAAATATCCTATTCCTAGAAATGCTAAAACTTATGACTTTCAAGACTCTTAAGATGATGTTAACAAAAGATCTCTGTGGAGATGATAGTGATGATGACGGAACATACCGAGCCTAGTTATGTCCATGTACGAATGTGACGAATGTAATGCATATGACACTACCGAGCCTTGTTATGGCCGGGTACAGATATGATGTGACTGATACCGAGCTTAGATAGCCGGGTATGATAGCTAGTGTATGCATACCACTGCAGTTGGGTACGGATGTTATCGAGCCTCACTAGAGGGCCGGGTGCGAGAATAACCGAACCTTACTATGTTCGGGTGCAGATAATGTCAAGTCTAGACGGCCAGGTATAGTGTTGTATAAGTACGTATGTGAACTATGAAATGCTTCTTCTAGAAGAAAAAGATAAGTAAGTCTGAGGGAGGTCTCAAAAGGTATTATGACTTATATACACTCCTTTGCCTTATGTTATTCATCATGCGCCCACAGAGGAATTATCAGATATACAAATTTATGCTCATGTTTACAGATACTGGTTCATACAAATCTATGTGGGAAATCAGTGACATTTGAGTTTCAGATTCCGTTCATGCTTCTTATGCTTATGTTTATATTACTCTTATGCCTTACATACTCAGTACATTATTCGTACTGACGTCCTTTCATTTGTGGACGCTGCGTTCATTCCCGCAGGTAGGCAGAGAGATAGACCAGATCCGTAGGAGCTTCATCAGCGGATTCTCAGGAGCACTCCACTTACTTCGGAGTTGCAGTTTTTGGGTATTATTCTTTTGTGCACATGTTGGGCCTAGCGGGGCCCTGTCCTTATGATTCCTAGTACTCCAGATAGAGGCTCGTAGACATGTGTGGATAGTTAGAAGTTTCATGACCATACTAGTGTATATCTTGCATCTCGTATGTATCCTTGTCGGCTTGTAAATATGTATATATGTTCATGAGATGAAGTTGTTGACAATTGTATAGATGAGCTTCGTTTCGAGAATTCATACCCGTTTAGGCTGTGTTAATGGTGAGCTAGAAATGTGGTCCACCGAGGTATGGTTACAGGAAGTATGACAGGTGGTGCTCGGTAGGTTAGTTTCGGGTACTCATCATGGCCCCCTAGTTGGGTCGTGACAAAAGTGGTATCAGAGCAGTTCGTCCAAGGGTATGTCTACGAGCCGTGTCTAGTAGAGTCTTGTTTATGGGTCTGAAGCGTGCGACACTTATAAATAGGAGGCTACGGGGCAATTAGGAATGATTGACCTTTCTTTTTCATCCTAGATCGTGCGATGGAGCCATGATATAAGAATTTCCTTTTTCTGACTGTGCTTTACATTTTCGGCGATGCCTATGAAGAGGAAAGATACTGTTGCCCAGAAAGGAATTAATGGTATGGTTATAGAGGAGGGAGAGTTCCATAATGAGACTCCATCTCGATCCTCTGACTCACCGCTTGCATTAGAGGATCACGAAGGGGCCTCAACTCCAGCTCCACCACCCCCAGTTCCTCCACCAAATGCCTCTGGACAGGAGATGAGAGAGGCCATCCGTTTGCTGACTCAGTTAGTCGCCGCTCAGGCTCAGCGGTAGGGCACGGATCATGGTGACAGGGCTGTTAGTGCTAGAGCCCGTGACTTTATTAGTTTGAATCCTCCAGAATTCTTTGGCTCGAAACCAGATGAGGACCCGCAGGCTTTTATAGATGGGATGTTGAGAACGTTGCGGATAATGCATGCTTGTGATGTTGAATCGATAGAGTTGGCCTTCTATAGATTACGCGATGTTACGGTTCATTGGTATACAGTTTGGATATCTTCTAGAGGAGCCAATGCCCTCCCCCGGTATGGCAAGAGTTTGTGGATGTTTTCCTCCGATACTATTTGCCGCCAGAGGTCCGACTAGCTAGACCGGACAGGTTTCTGAATCTGAGATAGGGAAATATGAGTGCCCTCGAATATAGCCTCCATTTCAACTCTTTGGCTAGGTATGCTCCAGCCACTTTAGCTGATATGGGAGACCGTATACACCGATTTGTAAGTGGTTTAGGGCCACACCTGATGGATGAGTGTATGACAGCTTCACTTCAGGATGGTATGGACATATCTCGCATCCAAGCTCATGCCCAGAACTTGGAAGAACAACAGCAACAATGGGAGAAGGAGCGTGGGTATGATCGGGATTATAGCAAGAGGGCCAGATCCTCAGGTCCTGTTAGAGAGCATAGAGCAGGTCAGAGGCAGTAGTATCCTAGACACGCAGACCATCTGGACATTAGTGTGCCTCCGTGAATTGCAGGCCAGAGATTTGATCGCCCTAATTATTCTGTATCGGGTCAAAGCTTCAGAGTTTGGGGCTCTCGGAACCGAAGTGAATCAGGCCAGATGAGACCGTCTTTACCAAGGTGCAATTAATGTTGTAAGCCACATTTTGGACCATGTCGCTTGGGTTCAGATGTTTGCTATGCCTGTGGTCAGCCAGGCCATATTATGAGTGAGTGCCCATTTCTAGGCAGACGAAGTATGGTGCAGCCTACCCGATCGTTAACTGAATTGTCGTCTTTGGTAGGCCCTCCGGGACAAGACACTTAGACATCAGCAGGTCGTGGTAGACGAAGAGGGGGAACGACCAAATTGAGCAGTCCTCAAAATCGTATTTACGCATTGACTGGTCGATAGGACTTGTAGTTCTCACCCGATGTTGACACAGGTATACTTATCGCTTTGATCAAGTATTAAAATAAAGCAAGTATGATTTTAGGGGTTTTGTGCTATATGACGACGGTAAGCTGTAAAGTCCCAACAATAATGTTAAAGAAAAAATAGGGTCAGTTATAAGGATCAGAGGATGACGTACGGTACCGAAAAAGTTAGTTACTGATGAGGACTTACTTATCATATAGACTATATCTTCAATATGTTTTATAAATATATGAGTGTAAGAATATATGAGACATGAGTGCATCACAAGTATTTTAGAAGTTTTGTAATACCCTGTAAATTCGGGTTAGGTGTGAAAGTATAAAACTAGTATTAAGATGATATTTTATCTATATGAACCCATTCGGGATGAATTCGGGAGGTAGGTAGTTGTTTTGAAGTCAAACCAGTTAGTGAAGTTCTTAAGGGCTCTTAAACTCGCCTAAGTTTCAGTAGGTCTGTCTTCTAGGCCATTTTCATAAAACTGCGTTAATAATTAGAGAAAACTTAAAACATTAAAGTTGTAACCCTTTGTAATATATTTCCAACGGTATATGGTGGAGCAAAAAAAAAAGCTATGTACTAGAAGTTATGACCATTTTACTGAGCGATGTTGAAGTAGTCAAAAATCGTAAACTTTTGGCTAAGTGTGAAATTGATAGGGGAGCTCACTGAGCTCGCCCCAAAGCGAGGTAGGGGCTCTCTATAGCCCTCGCTCAGTGAGGTAGGGGAGTCCAAAATGTCCCAGTGCTTTAAATTCAGCACTTAACTAGAAAATTCATTTATCAGACATTCAAACTTCGTAGGACACCCTTGAAGGACAACCTTTTGAGAGGAAACAACCCTAAGGTGAGTCTATACTTAATCTCCATCAATCGTACACCAAAGTTCATCTCTTCTTGATCATAAATCATCTCTCCAAACCGTAGGTTCTTCAAAAATTCAAGAATAGGAAGAAGACTCTTGATTTTATGAGATTATTATTGATGTTTGAACTAGTATAGGATAAACAAAGAGGTTAGAATCCACCATTGATTTCCATAAGATACACGAACAAGATTTAAGGCTTGCGAAAAACCCTAGTTTTTGAAATTCCAAGAAAACTATGTTTATATTGTGAAAGCATGATTTGTATTTGAGAATCCTTCCTTGATTGTCTGTATAAGTTATAACTCTTATTTGGTGGAAGTCCTTTTGGAATTAAAGATGATTTCTTTTAGACAAGGCCATGCGTGTGTAGGGTCAAGCCCGCATCGAACCTTATACGAGCTATACTACTTTGTGAAACTCGCTTTTCCAATTATTGGATGATTGGACTTATTTTTTAAAAGGTTGGACCTTAAACTTGTTTGGTTGTAGAATGGTTTTCTTGAACTTGAAATTGAATAAAAAATTTGAATTAGATTCGAAATCGGTTATGACTTGAAATGCCTTTGTTTTGAAATGATGACTTGAGAAGTGAGATTCAGCTCTAAGCCATGATTAATGATTCGGTAATATGTCATGATTTGTATTTTGTTTGTGTTTGGGCCTGTATGGGCAAGCTGTGCTAGTCCAGAGGTTGATTAGCCGTTATGGATCCTAACATATCGATACGAATATTGCTGTGTCAGTCCAGAGGACGACTGACCTCCATTGCTTCCTAGCCCGGAGGATCTATTGTTGTGTCAGTCCAGAGGACGATTGACCTTCGTTGCTTCCTAGCCCGAAGTATCTATTGTTGTGCTAGTCTAGAGGACAATTAGCTTCCGTGGTTTCCTAACCCGGAGTATCGATTGATTGATTTGCCTGTGAATGGTTTGTTTCGTACTTTGATTAGCCTGTGAGTGGCTTGTTTTGTATCTTGTTTCCTGTGAGTGGCTTGTGGTGATAGTGAACTCGTAAGTGAAATACTTGGCTTGGTAAATGGTTAGGAGTTAAGTTAATGTGTCCATCGTTGTTGGATTCTTTGATGATTCTTTAATGTTGCTGACTTACTTTATTCCTGGGTTTGGAACTGCTATTTTCATTAATATCATTTTATTGATTTTATTCATCATATTTTGTTTTGTTAACTATTGCCTCTTAGGTGCTCACTGAGTACCCAGTACTCGGGCATACTATTGTTGTTTTTTATGGTATGTTAGGTATCCTTGAGGAGCATGTTCATGATATGCCTACGATTTAAGAGAACTTGCTGCTTTCGAGACTACTCGGTGAGCCCACATGATTGTTCGTGGGGCACCGTTCTGTCTTTACTTTTTTTTTGTGTTTTAGTTTCGGGTTGCGTCCCGATGTTTTTAGACACTCGTTATTATCTTACAAGCTCCACAGATAGTATACATTCTTGTGGGTAGTTGTCGAGTTGTTTAACTCTTTCCCACGTGATACATTTGATTTATTTTTATAATATTAAAGACTTTCGCTAATTTAATTCATATCTCATGATTCGTTTGAATTTATTTTATAAACTGTTGGAAATGATTACTGAACCTAGTGGGTTCAAGTGTTATTATTGCATCTTTTAGGTTCTTCCGATGTTGTTCATACCGTCGAATGCCGGTCACATCTAGGGTGGGTTTTGGGGCGTGACAAGCTTGGTATCATAGCCTAGGTTTAAATGTGTCCTAGGAGTTGTTTGTGTCTGTGGAGCTGTGTCTAGTGGAGTCTTCCTTGTGCAGCCTGATCACCTGCATGATCAAAAGACTACCAGGGCATTTATAGGTGTTTCTCATTCTTCTTTATTCTAGTTTGTGCTATAGAGCTTGAACTTTCTTAATGATCGTTCCGATGCGTTCGTTATTCATGCCATGTGGAGATGGTTTTAACTCATGCCGTATTTTGACCCCTAGTGAACGATAGTGCTAGGAAGTGTGCGCTGGTTATGAAGAACACTTTGATGGATGGTACAGAGTCACTTGGAATTTTATAGTAGGTGTTGGTGGTGATTATAGGGTGTGATTGTTGATGAGCAATGTCGAAGCAGTCAAAAATCGTAAAATTTTGGCTAAGTGTGAAACTGATAGGGGGGCGAGCTTGAGGTAGGGGCTCGCTATAGCCCTCGCTCAGTGAGGTGGGGGGGGGGGGGTTCAAAATGTCCCAGTGCTATAAATTCAGCACTTAACTCAAAAATTCATTTATCAGACATTCCAACTTCGTAGGAAACCCTTAAAAGACGGCCTTTTGAGAGCAAACAACCCTAAGGTGAGTCTATACTTAATCTCCATCAATCGTACACCAAATTTCATCTCTTCTTAATCATAAATCATCTCTCCAAACCTTAGGTTCTTGAAAATTTTAAGAACGGGAAGAAGAGAGGCGTGTGGGATTCCTTCAAAAGGTAAGACGTTTTATTTTATGAGATTATTATTGATGTTTGAACTAATATAGGATAAACAAAGAGGTTAGAATCCACCAATGATTTCCATAAGATTTAAGAACAAGATTTAAGGCTTGCGAAAAACCCTAGTTTTCGAAATTCCAAGAAAACTTCAAGAAACTATTCAAGTTCTAATCTTTCTCATCTAAAACCATTGTAGTGTGATTATTGAATCTTGGGAAATGCATTTGAGTGGGATTCGAGGTATGTCTATATTTCAAAAAAATCATCTTTTCAAGTATGTCTTCTTTTAAAGTACGTTTATATTGGGAAAGCGTGATTTGTATTTGAGAATCCTTCCTTGATTGTTTGTATAAGTTATAACTCTTGTTTGGTGGAAGTTCTTTTGGAATTAAAGATGATTTCTTTTTGACAAGGTCATGCGTGTGTAGGGTCAAGCCCGCATCGAACCTTATACAAACTATACTACTTTGTGAAACTCGCTTTTCCCATTATTGGATGATTAAACTTATTTTTCTAAAGGTTGGACCTTAAACTTGTTTTGTTGTTGAATAGGTTTCTTGAACTTGAAATTGAATAAGAGATCTAAATAAGATTCTAAATCAGTTATGACCTGAAATGCCTCTATTTTTAGATGATGACTTGAGAAGTGAGATTCGGCTCTAAGCCATGATTGATGATTCGGTAATATGCCATTATTTGTATTTTGTTTGTGTTTGGGCCTATATGGGCAAGCTTTGCTAGTCTAGAGGATGATTAGCCGTTATGGATCCTAACGTATCGATACGAATATTGTTGTTTTAGTCCAGAGGACGATTGACCTTCGTTGCTTCCTAGCCCGGAGTATCTATTGCTATGTCAGTCCAGAGGATGATTGCCTTCGTTGCTTCCTATCCCGGAGTATCTATTGCTGTGCTAGTCTAGAGGACGATTGGCCTCCGTGGTTTTCTAACTCGGAGGATCGATTGATTGTTTTGCCTATGAGTGGTTTGTTTCGTACTTTGATTAGCCTGTGAGTGGCTTTTTTTGTATCTTGTTTCCTGTGAGTGGCTTGTGGTGATAGTGAACTTGTACGTGAAATACTTGGCCTGGTAAATGGTAAGGAGTTAAGTTAATGTGTCCATCATTTTTGGATTCTTTGATGACTCTTTAATGTTGCTGACTTACTTTATTCCTGGGTTTGGAACTGCTATTTTCATTAATATCATTTTATTGATTTTATTCATCATATCTTGTTTTGTTAACTATTGCCCCTTAGACACTCACTGAGTACCCAGTACTCGGGCATATCATTGTTGTTTTTTATGGTATGTTAGGTATCATGAGGAGCAGGTTTGTGATACGCCTATGACTTAAGAGAACTTGCTGCTTTGGAGACTATTCGGTGAGCCCACATGATTGTTCGTGGGGCACCATTCTTTCTTTACTTTTTTTTTTTTTGTGTGTGTTTTTGTTTTGGGCTGCGTCCCGATGTTTTTAGACACTCATTATTATCTTGTGTATATGGATATGGGCATCGTTATTGATGATGATATAAATGTGTTGTTTCCCAATGAGATTAGCACTATTGATGTATGTAAATTATAAGTCATGTGGCTCACCTAGATGTGAATATGAGAGTACGATAAGAGGTACCTGGGTGGGTTAGCTCCGAGTGCCCATCATGGCCCTCCGGTTGGGTCATGACATTAGTAATGGAAAGGTAATGAAGGACTGAGTAAAATGGCACTCGAAGTAAATAATGGATTAAGATGAGAGGTTAAGTGAAATAGCGGCCGCGAACTAGTTGTACGGATGTGAAGTTCCAATATCGCCTATCCGTTAGGAAAGCATTGTGCAGGGATGGCCTTAAAGAGTTAAAATATAGTGATGCCTTTGTTGAGGAAAGGATGCAGAGTTATTAATAGAAAAAAAAATGAAATGAGAATGGACTACTTGAAAGCATGCGAGTATTTGACGATAGCAACCTACGATGGAAAAGAATGAATGTGTATGATTATCCGGGGGAGAAAGCTCACGGATGACGTGAGGAATTCAGACATAGATACTCTAGATGCAAAGAAATTTAAGCGGTGCGGTAAGTAAATAGAGTGAGAAGAATTTAAATGGGGAACTAAAGGTTAGAGGTGGTGTTAAGAATGACAATGAGGAGTAACTTCATATAAGATAGTCTCGTGGCATTAACCAAAATAAGGATTGATTTGGAATCGAAATGGATGTTATAATTGTAAGGGATCACAAAAGCTATATATGAAATTGTTTGGTTAAGATACTCAGCACTTTACTGGCACCCAAAGATCAGTACATTCAGAGAGACAGGAAAGATACAGGCCATCCCAGTAAAACCCTCCACTTTGAGATAGATAAGCGGATAGAATCCATTTTCAAACTCCCTAAGGTATACCACGAAAACGTATGCTAAATCTTTACGGAAGTTGGGAAGACCTATTAAGGTGGCTTGGAGCCTACATACCTAGCGAGCCGCATGTGGCTTTGTAAGAATGGGATAATATCAATTGTGGGAATATGAAAGCTTCATGTTGAAGAGAATTATGAGGATTATTAAGAGACTCTATAAGAATATATGCAGGATGATCTAGAAAGCTTAATATACATATCCTCAGAATGGAAATTCGCATATTCGGACTTTTACATGTTCATGCTCCGCAAACATATTGATAATCCCCTATGGTTGTACCAAGTGATGAAATTCGAATTACAGAACAGTTATCGTATAGTAAGTTTTTACTGACCTCCAAATTAGCTTCGAGTTGTGAATTAAAAGCTAGAGATGCAAGCATGATGAAAGTATTATGGAAGAATGTGAAGGTAAAATAGGTGACTTGGGAAGCTGGGAAAGATATGAAGTTTCGATATCCGCACTTATTTCAACCCTTAGAAGAAGTTCAAGTAGAAACATCATTGTCCTCAAGTATGTAATGCTTCCTTTGATGATTTCAAGGTCGTGTGTGGCCAATGTTGATATTGTGTTGTGGCCCTGTGAGGCAAAGTATATTTTGGTCTGTTGTGACAAGATGGTAGTGGCTCAGTTACAGAGGAAACTCTGGCGAAATGTTTGCAGAATCCTTAAGGTTTTAACATTCGAGGACGAATGTTCTTAAGGGGGGAGGAATGTTACACCTTGGAATTTCATGTCGCTTGCATTCCAAATAGAATAGCATAAGACTAAAGTCAATTACATACTCAATACATTATTCATACTGACGTCCTTTCTTTTTTGGACGCTGCGTTCATGCTCGCATGTATGCAGAGAGACAGACCGGATCCGTAGGAGATTCATCAGCGGATTCTCAGGAGCACTCCACTTACTTCAGAGTTGTAGTTTTTGGGTATTATTCTTTTGTGCACATGTTGGGCATGGCGGGGCCTTGTGATTCCTAGTACTCCAGATAGAGGCTCGTAGACATGTGTGGATAGTTAGAAGTTTCATGACCATATTAGTGTATATCTTGTATCTCGTATCTCGTATGTAGCCTTGTCGGCTGGTAAATATGTATATATGTTCATGAGATGAAGTTGTTGACGATTGTATAGATGAGCTTCGTTTCGAGAATTCATGCCCGTTCAGGCTATGTTATTGGTGATTTAGAAATGTGGTCCACCGAGGTATGGTTACAGGAAGTATGATAGGTGTTGCTCGGTAGGTTAGTTTCGGGTACTCGTCATAGCCCCCTGGATGGGTCGTGACAATTTCACCGCGCCTTAACGGCCGGACAAGACCGCGCCTTAATGGCCGGACAAGATGTTATATTTATTAACACGCCTTTACGGCCGGACAAGATATTATATATGTAAATACGGAAAAGTCCTTTTTTTAAAAAAAAGCTAAGCATTCATGACATCCGCCTTAAAAAGGCATTCAGAGGCACAAGTTGATATCTTTTATATTACTTTATCTTCGTACTTTCATTATGTTGTTATTTATGCCTAACATAGTCAGTACATTGCTCGTATTGACGTCCTTTCTTGTGGACGCTGCATTCATGCCCGCAGCTAGACGGATCTAACCCGTAGGTGATTTATCAGCGGATTCTCAGGAGCACTCCACTTACTTTGGAGCTGCAGTCTATGGGTATTGGTCCTTATAGTTACTTGTATTCTATCTAGTGGCTCGTAGACATGTGTGTACAGTAGACGATTCATAACCTTGTCAGTTCATATTGTTGGATAATATTTTAGTAGCCTTGTCGGCTGATGATGATGAACATAATTGTTGGAGATTATCTAGAGAGGTGTCCTTATGTTGCTATATATATATATATATATATATATATATATATATATATATATATCCTTACAGATTATGATATCCAATAGTTATCTTTATGGTCCACCCAAAAATGATTATAAGATGTATGTTTAGAGGTCTGCGGTATGTTAGCTCCGGGTGCCCGTCATGGCCCTCTAGTTGGGTCGTGACACTTCCACCCATATAAAGCTTTATATGCGGCCATCAGAATACTGGAGTGATAACTATTGTTGTATGCGAACTCGATAAGTGGAAAATGATCATCCCAGCTTCCTCCGAAGTCTAGCACACATGCTCTTAACATATCTTCAAGAGTCTGAATAGTGCACTCGACTTGTCCATCAGTCTGGGGGTGAAATGTTGTGCTAAGACTCACCTGAGTCCCCAAACCATCTTGGAAAGACTTCCAGAAATTAGCTGTAAACTTTTCTCCTCTATCAGAGATAATGGATACTGGAACACTATGTAGTCGTACTATCTCTTTGATATAAAGCTTTGCATAATCTTCAGCGGAGTACGTAGTTCTAACAAGCAGAAAATGAGCTGATTTTATGAGTCTATCCACAATCACCCATATAGAATCATACTTACATTGAGAATGAGGTAAGCCTGTAATGAAATCCATAGTAATTACTTCTCATTTCCTAGTCGAAATCTTCAATGCTTGTAGCAATCCTCCAGGATTTTTATGCTCGATCTTTACCTGTTGACAGTTAGGACATTGAGCTACGAATTCTGCTTTGTCTTTCGTCATTCCATCCCACCAATAATTTGACTTGATATCATGATACATCTTTTTCACTCCTGGATGAACAGAATAGCAGGAATAATGCGCTTCCCCTAAAATTTGTCGACGTAACCCGTCAAAATTGGGAACACATATTCTGTCTTGATATCGGAGAACTCCATGTGCCGAAATTCTAAATGGTGACTTTTTCTTCTGAGCGAATGTATCCCTATAATGAATTAACATGGAATCTTTATACTGGCGCTCTTTCACCTCAAATACTAAAGATGAGACAGCTAAATTCTGGATAGTGACTCCCGTATTGTCTGAGTCTATCAAGCGAACTCCTAGGCTGGCAAGTTGTTGAAGCTCACAAGCTTACTCCCTCTTCTCCGGCTGAACATCACATAAACTACCCATGGATTTGCGGCTAAGAGCGTCAGCTACTACATTCGCCTTTCCAGGATGATGTAAAATACTCGCATCATAATCTTTGAATAGCTCCAACCACCGCCTTCGCCGAAAATTTAACTCCTTCTGCTTACAAATGTATTGGAGACTCTTATGATCCATATAGATATTAACATGAACACCATATAAATAATGCCTCCACATCTTCAAAACATGAATCACCGCAGCCAACTCTAGATCATGGGTCGGGTAGTTTTTCTCATGTTTCCGCAACTATCTTGAAGCATAAGCAATCACCTTACTATGTTGCATCAACACACGACCCAATCCAACGCCTAGAAGTTCACACTTTTGCAGACATGAGGCCAATTATCTTATCAAACTTCATTAATAAGGTCATCTCAAGGGTGGTTCCTGAAATGCTAGAAGGTATTCTTCATTCAGGGATTTCCTCTAATCAATTAAGATATGTCAATGGAAATAGTATATTTGAAAATGTCGTACTAACTCAGGAGTTTGTTACTGACATAAGAATAAGAGGCAGGCTTGCTAATGTTATTCTTAATTTAGACATGTAAAAATCATATGATAGGCCTTGTTTATTGCTCAATTGATCTTTTTGCAATGATGTAAATATTTCAAATGACCTAGTCCATTGAAGTGTTCTTTTCAACTCATACTTGGCCATGTAAAAATCTTCTTGGAGCACCCTATTTTCTCAAGCTCAGCATAGACGTTGTCTTTAATTCTATGTCTAGCTTCTCTTGAATGTCATTTGCGTGACCCTTTCCTTTTGAGGGTGCAGCTAGAAGTTTGTCCTTTTCAGTCTCCAAGACTGATTTCTCATCACTTAGCATGAGAACCTAGTCCGACAGAGCATCAATATTTCTATCCATCTACTCTTTCTCTTCTTCTAGCTTCTTGTGATCCATCTTAAGAATAATGAAGTCCTTTATTAGTTTTTCCTTCTCAGCATTGAGACTTTCAAAACATCAATCACTATGTGGGTTAGAAATACCAATTTCTTCTTGTAATATGTATGAATAGCAACTTTATTTTAGTGAAATTGATCTTGGAGTCATCACTTCATCTTCTGAATCAGTTTGGGATGTCAATGTTGTGATCTCTTTTGAGACTGAATTCCTTTTGTTCAGTATGGGATTCTTATCCTCCTTTTTCTAAACGTGAGTTCTTGAGATTTCTTCAAAGCTAGTTCGAAGAGTATCCCATATTTATTTTGCAGTGTTGCAAGAAGAGATTTGAACATGTATATAAGGTCCAATACCCCAAAAAAGATTTTTTTTTTCGCCTTGGCATTTAACTGAACATCTTTGATATCCTCCTTTGTGTATTGAGCCCTGTTCTTGGGACCAATTTCATTGCGCTCTTTTTCCCAAGCCATAAGAATCCTTGGACTATCTTGAACTATATCCCAAACCTCTACATCTTCAGAAATTATAAATTCCTGGATTCTTGATATTCACCATCAATAATATTCTCACTGAAGTATGGTAACCTTGTGATTGATTGACCTTCTTGAACTCCTGCAAGTGCAGTCATCTCAAAATCTTCACGTTGTTAGCCTTTTCGAAAGAACATTCTCTTAGAAACAATCACAACAAAAATTATTACATGGAAAAAATCCCCTCCCAGGAGCAAAAAACGACGACCTCCTCCCCCCTCCCCCCCCCCCCCCCCCCCCACTTACCACTAAGATTGATTTACAAGTTTTTAGGTTTTGATGAATCAAGGAGTTAACCACTATGGCACCTAAGGAGCTAACCACTGATATTTGGCACAAATATCGATATTTTGTGTCATCTTACCTCTTGTTCTTAGTACTTTAATAGCATTTTTTATGATGAAATCATTGTATTCTAGCTTATGTTGGTATATTTTTTGTATTTAGATACAATGAGGACAAATGATTGGAAATCGAGTAGTTTTGGGTGATTCTAGAGGTGATCTTGTGTACAAGAGTAAACGGGAGGAGCTCGTGACACTTAGAAGAATTTTGAAAATAAAACTGAAGGAAGGAGGTGTTAGACCCGCGTTGGTAGTCCAACGCGCAGGAGCTATTCAGGCGTCACACCCGCGTCGCGGGAAAGAGACGGAAAAATCAGCTGCAGACCAAATGAATTGAAAATCACTGAACACACGCGTGCTGCACATGCGACATGGGTGCAACACATATGAGCTGCCAGTTTCTCCTATTTTTATTTGGATTGGGTCGAATTATGTTAGTTTTAACCCTAGACTACAAATAGATGTTTTATTTGTTATTTAGGATGTGCTGGGATTATTCCAAGACTTGTAAGTCGTCATCTTACTTTCTCTCTCTAGAATTATTTTATTTTCTTCTTTTCAACCCTAGTTTCTTCATGAATTCTTGTTCTTCGTCTAGATTCATGAGTAGCTAAACTTATTAATTCTCGGTTGTTGCGAAAGACATGATAGTTGGTTTGACGACAATTATTATCTATTGATTTTCCATATTTTGGGTTGCTTATTTATTCTTGATATTAATTGTTTGATTATCTGGCCAATAGTTGAACACTATCTGTAACATGTGAATTAAACTAGGGATAGTAAATTTGCATGCGTAATAAGAATAAATAGGGCTTGTTCGATATAATCGCTTCGCTAATAAGGATAGGAATATACCTTTTAGCCTTGCTTAGTTGAATGCGGAGAATTAAATGCGTTCTTGTTACCTCTAATGACCATAGGGATATGGGCGTTATAGTAGCATCTACAGGCTTGTGAGCAATTCGGAAGATACTTATAAAGTTATAATTAACCCTTCAACTAGTAACCCAGGAAATAAGATAGGTAGAATTGTCAGAAGATCAACTGGATTGTCGAAAGCCATGACCCTGGAACTCTCCATCATCTGATAAATCTTACAATCTCTGTCAAAATATTCTCTGTCACAAAAACACACATCATAAATTATTTATTTTTTAGTTTTAGTTTAGTCACAACAAACACTCTGATTTTCACTTTCTTGAATAGTTTTATTCAAATTTGAATTAGTTTAATAGTAGAATCTAAGTCTCTGTGGGATCGATATCTGGACTTAAAAGTTCTATATTACTTGTACGACCACGTATACTTGCTTGTGCGTTTGGGAGCAACAAGTTTTTGGCCCCGTTGCCGGGGACTTAGAAAAATTTAGTGTTTTTCTAATTTGAGTTTTTTTTTTCTATTCAAGTATTTACTTTTTTTTGTTGGTCTACTTTTGTCACTTCCCGTTTCTCTAATCTATGCCAAGAACTAGAAGTTTAGGAAAACCGTTAGTTGATCTTGATCCTGAAATCGAAAGAACTTTAAACAAACAGAGAAAAATGGCTGAGGAAGCAACAAGACTTGCTCTTGAAGCGACGAAAAGGGATAGAAACAAAAACGGGGATGAACAGGGTGCAAGAGAGGCTGCGAGGGCACAAGAACAATGGATTCTTTTGTCTAGTTATGCTAGACCTAGGCTGCCAACTATTGCTAAGGCTATCGTTAGGCCTGACATTACTGGAAATTTTGAGCTGAAAGAAAGAACAGTGCGGCTGGTGCAACATACATGCCAGTATATGGGTAAGTCTAGTGAAGAACCGCATAAGCACTTCATGCAATTCGTGGAGTTGAGCGAGAATTTCCAATATAGAGATGTTCCCGATGATTATGTGAAGCTGTCCTTAGTTTCGTCCTCATTGATTGGTAAAACGAGGGAATGGTTGACAAATCTATCTGCGGGTTCTATCACTTCCTAGGAGGTATTACCGAATAAATTCATCGACGGGTTTTTCTCACCCAAGAAAACAAAGGAGCTGCGAGGAAGAATTGATAACTTTAGTCAGAGAGACTGAATCTATGACACACTCTTCGGAAAGGTATAAGGGCTATTTGCGAGATTGCCCATATCACATGCAGCCAAAGGAGATCACTAGAAACTATTTTGTAGAAGGACTTAAGCATGAATCAAGTGCCTTGTTGAATGCTTCAGCTCAAGGGCAGATCTTAAACAAAACGTATGAGGAGATGGAAGATCTCCTTGAGTTGATGTCCGAGGGTGCTTATGAGTATCAAGAGACGAGCCGGGGGTTACCACAGAAAGCTGATGGGGTTCTTCAACTAGATGGTGTTGCAGCTATTCGGGCCGATATAAGTACTCTCACTAATGTGATGTTGAGGGCGTTTTCTCAAGCTCAGCAGATCCAACCAGTTCAACATATTCAGCAGGCAGCGTGTGTAAGTTGTGGTGAGCCTCAGGATTATTGTAATTGCCCATTAAATCCTGAATCTATCTATTATGTGAGGCAGCAAAACCGTGGTGCTGGAAATTATGGGAACTATTATGGAAATAATTACAATACTCCATTCGGAAAGAAGGACTTTCACAAGCCGAACAATTATCAGCAACCCCAGGCTCAGCCAGCTAGCAATTTGGAAGAGATGATGAAGCAACTTATAGCTCAAACACAAGTAATGCAGCAGTAGAATCAGAAAATTCAGAGTGAGATGTAGAAATCTATTCATGAGCTTGAGCATCAAATGGGGCAAAAGGCTATTATGAAGAATGTTAGACCACAGGGTGCTCTTCCTAGTGATACTGAGAAGAATCCAAAAGAGTGCAAGGCAGTCACCTTGAGGAATGGCAGAGAACTTGAAGAAATGCCTCCGTAAAAGAAGAACATAGTAGAGGCTGAACCTATCCCTGCTAAGCTAGCTGAGTCAAAGCAGACAGTCTATCACAACCCAAACCGATGAGTAAAAGTGTCTGACCTCTAGCGACCAAACACCCCTAAATACATATCTGAACTCATAAAATGAAATCAATGTCTCCATGTACTTGTATGAACTATTATGGATCTACATAAATCTGTATAGCTGAAAATGCCTTTGTGGGCGCATAATATGCATGCTCTCAATGGTAATCATGCTTATATACATAAATGTAGGTCATAGTGTTGAGGAACGTTCAGCCCGATCGATATCCCATATAATAGTAATGTCGAGGAACATACGGCCCGATCCATATATCATATACTAATAATACCGAGGAACGTACGGCCCGATCCATATATCATATAATAATAATGTTGAGGAACGTACGGCCCAATCCATATATTATATAATAATAATACTGAGGAACGTACAGCCCGGTCCATATATCATCATGAAGCTGCACCAGCTGATCAGGTAGTAATGCGTATATAACGGCTACCCATTTTCCATACCCCATATACATATAATACTTGCGTATATACCACCTTCTTGTCACGGGTCAATATGTATACATATGAATGTAATGCATGAATAAACTATATACATAAAACTGGACCCATGAACAGAAGGAGTAATCATAAACGGAGTACATGAACATCAAGGAATGAAGTACTCCTAATGCTTCTAAGAGTAGAGTAATATGGAAGCTCGCGTGCTCGTTTGTTGGTTCATATCATAAGGACCATGCCAAAATGAAAGAAGGAAGAGCCTTAACATGCCTTGAAGTATACCCAATCGTCCAACTTCTACCACTCAAACTTGTAAGTCTACAATCAAGATAACGTAAGCCTTAATCAAACTATTTACCTCGCTTACTAATCATTTTAAATACGAATAGAGCTTGACAAATTATGGGAAACTTTTCCCTTATAAGCTTAACAACCCTTCAACTTCCCACTCAATCCAACATCAACCACAATAACAATAACAACACTTATATATAAATAGATACTCAAATTTATCCCCAATCATCTCTTAAAATAGCCTCAAATCACTACCTTGCCCTTCATCAACTTACCACTTCCACAAATACCCTTTCTTTACTTAAAATCACTAAAACTCTTGATAATCAACTTAAATATAAGGGTAGAAATCATTTACATACCTTGAGGGGTCTAAGATTCCAAAGATCAACTTCAACTCTAACTCCCTAAGCTTCACAACTTGAATAAACCATAGAAACAACCTTCTTCTTGACAAGCACAGGTCCACGGGGCTCGGACCTTATGGACTCTCGACTAATAATGATGGAAAATATTGGGAGAGAAAATATTAGGGTTTTTCTTATTTGGAATGGAGGAAATGAAGAAATAAGGTCTTGAACCACATATTTATATTTGGAAATTGAAAAGCTCTAGTGGTGCGGTTCGACAGACCGGTCGACGACCCCCTCGACGTGTCAACGGTCCGTCGACTTACCCGTCGACCTGTGCCTATAGATTATCAGCTACGGAACCCTGTTGGCGCCGCACAACGACGATCCGTCGACCATGTCGACAACCCGTTGATGATGACTGGTGTCTGCAGATTTCTCAAATTCAGCTCAGATCGCGTCGATTCGATTCATTCAACTTCTAAATCTGTAAACTTCCAAGAATACCTGCTGGTATCTTTGTACACGGGTAAGGCACTTTCTATCTCCAAAACTCAGACACGAGTCTCAATTCCAAGGGCATACCTGACTATGAAACCATAGGTTCTACTACGACAAGAATGAGAGGTGTAACATTCTCCCCCCCCCCCCCCCCCCCTTAGGAACATTCGTCCCCGAATGTTCAAACAAACATGGGCTATAAAAATTTTGGCAGAGTTTCCCCTGTACATATACCCATCCAACCTGCACACAGCAACCTAAACGATACCACACAGGGCCACATATTACAACATACAATTCCATGGCCTCACACGACTAATCACGATAATTGAAAATGGAATAATACTTGGGGGTGATGATGCCTCAGACTGAACCTCCTGTACTGCTAGAAACAAATATGGGTACTTAATATTTATTACCTCTTCTGCTTCCAAAGTCACCTCCGCCTCTTCTGCTTCCCAAGTCACCTGTCACGACCCGACTAGGGGGCCACGACGAGCACCCGGTGCTACCCCACCCGGGCACCCCCTTATCATGCATATCATAACATCTAGGTGAACCATAATTCATTTCATGCATTTTAAATCATTAATCAAGCTAGTCCCATTGGACGACCATCATCAATTAACATATCATGGGCATCTATGCCATGTCAAATATACAAGGCCGACGAGGCCAACAAAAGATATACAAAACATAGGCCGACATGGCCAAACAACTCTACCCACATACACATGACTACGAGCCTCTAAGAGTATGACATATCATGAGCGGGACAGGACCCCGCTATGCCCATAATTATATACACAAAAGAATGAGTACCCAAAAGATATGGCTCCGAAGGAAATGGAGCTCTCTATGAAATCTTCAAATAGGCAGTTATGGGTCAAGTCTGTCTCCCTGTGCACCTGCGGGCATGACGCAGCGTCCACAAACGAAAAGACGTCAGTACGAAGAATGTACTGAGTATGTAAAGCATGATTAACATTGATATACAACATAATGAACAATATATGGAATAGCATAGGAGGGGAGACAATAATATCATCATCATCATGTCGCTTACTTACTCACATCGTCATTCGTGCCCATAATAAAACTCGTACCATACTTGTGCTCGTATTAGTATACATGTCCTTATTCGTATTCTTATACGTAGTCTCATCACATTCTTTTACATAATATATACATACATAGTCATTTCGTATACATGGCATTTACATAGCGTACCCGACCTCATTGGATCAGTATTTCATATACATACTTGGCCAACCAAGGCTCAATGTTACTCATACCTGGCCCTACCAAGGCTTCAGGGTTATCCGTACCATCTGCAGATGTGTGCGCGCGTTTCGTAATCGTATACATATTCTATACATATTCATACACATATATTCTACCCGGCGTTATAAACTCGGGGTTTCATTATAGCCCTTCATAGGCACGTATGAGTATAACAGCCCGTAGGCACCTTTAGCATCATTATTATCACCATCATCATTACTATCATTATCGTTATTGTTACTTCTATATCGTAGTCTTACTCGTCACCTGAGGTGCGTAGCGCATTCGTAGTACCAATCAAGGATAGTGAGCTTATGAGCTCGGAATGTGAAACATTTGTAGTCAACATGCTCATATAGAGGGATTAGGAGTTTGGCCAAAGAACCATGCCTTATGAAAGAAGGGTTAGCCTTACATACCTCTTTGTCGAATTATTCTACACTTGCACGTACTCCTTCGATGCTCACGTTTCTACCTTCATTAAGGCCATACTATCATTAGTATCGATAACTAGTGCACATGGCTAGAACTAGAGAAAATTGGACAGCATCTCCTTTATCTATACAACATTTGTCCATATCATAATTCAACCCCAAACGTCAACAACACATTTATAATATCATTTCCATGGCCATTAATCATCTACATTATCCACATTCTCAATTCACTTCCATTTGTCCCTATTTAGGGTCACAACACCCAACTTCGTTCATCCATATACAATGTTTATTTCATGATCTTAACGTCATTTATAACACACTCATATCACAATACAACAACAATCATGATTCAATTCAAACTATGTCTCAAGAACGTCACTATTCATCATTCATGTCCTAGTGGACCATGTTTTCTACAATCCATGCATTTTAATTCTCCAATACCGTAAACATCATATAAAAATCATGAATCTTACCTTAGAAGTTGTAGGGACAAGCTTTTGTTGATAATACTCCACTTTGAGTAAAACCCTAGTTTTTCTCCATTTGGGGTTTCTTGACTTTAGATGATCCTTGATGGGTTTCTACCTTGGATTTACTTGTTTAATGTGGTTGATGGATTAATACCCTTGAAAACTTGTACAAAAGTTGTAGAGAGATGTTTTAGAGAGAGAGAGGAAATGTGGAAATGATTTTCATGAACTTGGTCTTTATTTATTGAATCATCACCGAACTGTCGGGTTCCATTATACGGTCCATTATACGGTCCGTATAATGGTTATACGGTCCGTATAATAGACCGTGAAATGGGTCTGCCCAGCACCCCTTCACTGTGACTACTTGACGGTCCGTTATACGGTCCGTAAAACAGTTTTACGGTCCGTATAACTGACCGTAAAACGTTACCAGTGAGCAACCTTTCACTGTGACCATTCGACGGTTCGTTATACGGTCCGTATAAATTTTATACGGTCCGTATAACTGACCGTAAAATTCCACCAGCAACCAACCTTCACTGTGATGGTTTTACGGTCCACTATACGGTCCGTATAACATTATACGGTCCGTATAATGAGCCGTAGAACTCATCAGTCACTGAACTTAGTTTCGCCACTTCGTTTGATCTCCGATCCTCATGGAACCTTCTTAACACTTGTTTAACACTTAAATACTAATCTAAGGGACGTTATAACTCTTTCCCAAAATGCCCTTAAGTCATCATTAACCCGATACTCGTATTTCGCTAGTTCATTCACTTGCGTACCAACGGAAGATTTTTCCGAGGTGTAACATTCTCCCCCCCTTAAGAACATTCGTCCTCGAATGTCGAGAACACCCGGGATTTTATAAAAATTTCGCCAGAGTTTCCCCTATAACATGGCACTAACAACCTGTCACAAAAACCCATAATATCGATGCCACACAGGGCCACATCATAACAACATGAAAATTTTGGCCACACACGACCCAGAAGCATAAAAGGAAAACATCCATACCTTATGATTTTGACGTCTCATCTTGGACTTCTCCCAAGGGCTGAAATAAATGCGGGTACTTGGATTGCATATTTTCTTCCGCTTCCCATGTCATTTCCTCTCGATTATTATTTTTCCACAAAACTTTAACTGAGGCCACTTCTTTGTTTCTTTGTTTCTAAGCCTCCGTACTTGCCTATCTAATATGGCAATGGGTATTTCATCATAAGTTAACTTTTCTGTCACTTGAATATCATTCACTGGGACGACCCTCGTAGGATCTCCAACACACTTCCGAAGCATCGAGACATGGAAACCGGGTGAACTGACTCCAAGTCTGGAGGTAAGTCTAATTCATAGGCCACTTTGCCTATCTTTCGCACAATTTCATAAGGCCCTATATACCGGGGACTAAGCTTCCCCTTTTTGCCAAATCTCATAACGCCCTTCATCGGCGACACTTTCAAAAACACCCAATCCTTAACTTGAAACTCTAAGTCCCTTCGACGATTATCCGCATAAGACTTTTGGCGACTTTAAGCCGCCAACAACCGATCTTGTATGAGCTTGACTTTCTCTATGGCTTGTTGGACCAAATCGGGCCCCATTAACTTGGCCTCTCCCGTTTCAAACCACCCAATCGGGGATCTACACTTTCGCCCATATAAAGCTTCATATGGTGCCATTAGGATGCTGGAGTGATAACTATTATTGTAAGCAAACTCAATGAGTGGCAAATGATCATCCCAATTTCCCCCAAAATCTATCATGCATGCCCGTAACATATCTTCAAGAGTCTGGATGGTGGGTTCAGCTTGCCCATCGGTCTGCGGGGGAAATGCCGTGCTAAGGCGCACTTGGGTCCCTAGACCCTCTTGAAAGGACTCCCAAAATTTGGCCGTAAACTGAGTTCCTCTATCGGAGATAATAGACACTGGGACACCATGGAGTCTCACTATTTCTTTAACATATAGCCTTGTATAATCTTCTGCCACATAGGTCGTCCTGACCGGTAAGAAATGAGCTGATTTAGTGAGTCTATCCACAATCACCCATATGGAATCATACTTGCGTCGAGAACGAGGTAGCCCTGTAATGAAATCCATATTAATCACTTCCCACTTCCAAGTTGGGATTTCTATAGCTTGCAATAAGCCACCCGGCTTTTGGTGTTCTATTTTTACTTGTTGGCAATTGGAACATTAGGCTACAAACTCCGCTACATCTTTCTTCATCCCATTCCACCAATATATAGACTTAAGATCATGATACATCTTCGTCGTTCCAGGGTGAACGGAGTAACGGGAACAATGAGCCTCTCTCAAAATCTGGTGGCGTAAGTCTGCCACATCGGGGACACATAGCTTGCCTCGGCATCGGAGGGCTCCGTCTCCCGAAATATCAAATGGTGACCCCTCTTTCTGAGCGAGCGTATCTCTGTACTGCATTAGCCTGGAATCCTCACCTTGCGGCTCTTTTACTTCCGCTACTAGCGACGGAACCGCCGAATTCTGAATGGTAGCTCTGCTGCTACCTGAGTCCACTACTCGGACCCCTAGGCTGGCTAGCTGCTGAAGCTCACGGGTCATTTCTCTCTTTTCTTGTCGCACATCGCATAAGCTTCCCATAGACCTGCGGCTAAGAGCATCGGCCACAACATTTGCCTTTCCGGGGTGGTACAGGATTTCGACGTCATAGTCTTTTAGCAACTCTAGCCATCGTCGTTGCCGCAAATTTAACTCTTTCTGCTTGAAGATGTACTGGAGACTCTTATGATCTGTATAAATATCCACGTGGACACCATATAAGTAATGTCTCCATATCTTTAAAGCATGGACCACCGCGGCCAATTCTAAGTCATGGGTAGGATAATTCTGTTCATGTTTCCGTAATTGTCTAGAAGCATACGCGATCACCTTACCATTTTGCATCAATACACAGCCTAGCCCGACGCCTGAAGCATCACAATAAACAACATATCCTTCCACTCCCTCTGGAAGTGTCAAGACTGGGGCAGAAGTCAATCTGTCTTTCAACTTTTGGAAACTACGTTCACAAGCATCTGTCCATTGAAACTTAGCTGACTTCTGAGTCAACTTTGTGAGCGGTGCAGAAATAGAAGAGAAACCCTCAACAAATCTTCTGTAATACCCGGCTAAGCCCAAAAAGCTACGAACCTCTGTAGGGGTTGTGGGCCTTGGCCAAGTTTTCACTGCCTCGATCTTTTGACTATCCACTCGAATACCATCAGCTGCAACAATATGGCCCAGGAATGATACCGAGTTCAACCAAAACTCACATTTGGAGAATTTTGCAAACAACTCTCGAGCTCGAAGAACTCCAAGGACGGTTCGCAAATGCTCCTCATGCTCAGCCTCGGATCTAGAGTACACTAGGATATCGTCGATGAATACAATCACGAATAGGTCCAGAAAAGGCCTGGATACATTGTTCATTAAGTCCATAAACACTGCCGGTGCATTAGTTAGCCCAAACGACATTACTCGGAACTCGAAATGGCCATATCTTGTTCTGAAAGCTGTCTTAGGGATATCTTTCTCCCTAACTCTTACTTGGTGATACCCGGACCTCAAATCAATCTTTGAAAACCATTTGGCACCATGCAATTGATCAAATAAATCATCAATCCTCGGGAGGGGATACTTGTTCTTAATTGTCACTTTATTCAATTGCCGATAATCAATGCACATTCTCAAGGAGCCATCCTTCTTCCGGACGAACAATACGGGTGCTCCCCACGGGGATGAACTAGGCCGAATGAAGCCTTTTTCAAGCAAGTCTTTCAATTGCTCCTTCAACTCTGCGGGTGCCATCCTATAGGGAGGAATAGATATGGGATTAGTGTCTGGAAACACATCAATCGCAAAATCTATCTCTCGCTCGGGAGGAAGGCCTGGAAGCTCTTCCGGGAACACATCCGGAAATTCGTTCACTACCGGAACTGATTGAAGAGTCGGCGACTCAACTTCTACATCTCGAACTCGCACTAGGTGATAAATACACCCTTTAGTGATCATCTTCCTCGCTTTTAGATAGGAAATAAACCTACCCTTTGGTGATGCCGTATTCCCTTTCTATTCTAAGACTGGTTCGCCCGGGAACTGGAAACGAACCATCTTCGTTCTACAATCAACATTGGCGTAGCAAGAAGCCAACCAATCCATGCCCATAATAACATCAAAATCTACCATTTTTAGTTCATGCAAATCAGCTACTGTACGGCGGTCACATATCACCACTACGCAATCTCTATACACTCGGCTAGCTATCACCGATTCGCCAACGGGCGTAGACACCTCAAAAGGCTTAATAGACTCCGGCTCAATTATAAATCGACCCGCAATATATGGAGTAACATAAGACAATGTGGAGCCCGGATCAATCAAAGCATATACATCATGAGAGAATACCGATAATATACCTGTGACCACATCAGGAGAAGTCTCAAGATCTTGGCGTCCAGCCAAAGCATAAATACGGTGCTGAGGACCGCTGGAACTGGGAGCTCTGCCTCTACCTCTACCATGGCCAACCGGCGCATGTGAACCTGGCCCCATAGGGCGTGCAGATGCTGAAGACCCGGCTATCGACCCTGATGGCTGGGCCCTACCTCTACCCTGTACTGAGGGGCAATCACGCATAATGTGGCCTGGTCGACCACAAGAATAGCAAGCATCTGAACCTGATCAGCACTGACCCCAATGCAACTTCCCACACTGGGAACATCGTGGCACGGGTGGTCTAGACTGGCCTGAATCATCTCTATACCGAGGCCCTGAATAACTCGGGCTCGGCCCTGAATGAGCAGATCTATCCAATCTCTGGCCTGAAAACCGTGGGAGCGCACTGGTCATAGAGTAGCCTGCATGCCTAGGGGGCTGCTGTCGGTGCCCACCTCTGGACTCACTCATCGGCCCCGAAGATCTAGCCCTCTTGCTATGTCCCCTATCCTGTTCACGTTCATTCCTCCGCTGCTGTAGGTGTTCCTCCAATTCCTGAGCATGCGCCTGAATACGTGCAATATCCATGCCATCCTGAAGAGATGCAGTCAAGCATTTATCCATCAAATGTGGCCCTAGGCCCTTCACAAACCGGTGCACCCGATCGCCCATATCCGCTACCATGGCCGAAGCATACCTAGCCAAGGAATTGAAGCGGAGACTATACTCTGTAGCACTCATGCTACCTTGCCTCAGATTCAAGAATTTATCGGCCCTAGCTCGCCGAACTTCTGGAGGCATGTAGTGACGGAGAAAAGCATCGACAAACTCTTGCCATACCGGCGGAGGTGCATTGGCTCCCCGCGAAGCCATCCAAACCGTGTACCACTGGATTGAGACATCCCTCAATCTGTATGACGCTAGCTCCACCGATTCGGTGTCTGAAGCATGTATCAATCGGAGCGTCCTTAGCATACCATCAACAAAGTCCTGGGGATCTTCCTCCAGTTTCGACCCAAAGAATTCCGGGGGTTTCAAAGCAATGAAGTCACGGGCCCTTGCGCTAACAGTCCTGTCACCTTGCCCCGCGCTTGGCCTCTGAGTCTGGGCCGCAACCAACTGAGTCAACAAATTAATGGCCTCTCTTACGTCTTGGCCTGAAGCATTCGGCGGAGGAGCTGGAGCTGGGGCTGAGGCTCCCACGTGCTCCTCAGTAATAGGCACTGTCTGGGAGGACTGAGATTGAGCCGCACTCTGGGACTCATCTTCCTCTACTACTGGTGGCGGTGCTCTTTTAGCCCGCTTTTCTGCCACCGTCTTGCCCCTTTGGGCTGCTGTAGCCTTTTTCTTTTTAGGCATCTCTGAAATACACAACACACGATTTAAGAACAAGAATTTCTTACATCATAGCTTTATCGCACGATTCTTATGAAGAAAGAAGGTCATATATTCCTAAGATGTCCGCAGCTTCTCATTTATAAGTGTGGCGCGCAACACACCCATAACCAAGACTCTACTAGACACGGCTCGTAGACACATCCTAGGACTCAACTGCTCTGATACCACTTTTGTCACGACCCGACAAGGGGGCCACGACGAGCACCCGGTGCTACCCCACCCGGGCACCCCCTTATCATGCATATCATAACATCTAGGTGAACCATAATTCATTTCATGCATTTTAAATCATTAATCAAGCTAGTCCCATTGGATGACCATCATCAATTAACATATCATGGGCATCTATGCCATGTCAAATATACAAGGCCGACGAGGCCAACAAAAGATATACAAAACATAGGCCGACATGGCCAAACATCTCTACCCACATACACATGACTACGAGCCTCTAAGAGTATGACATATCATGAGCGGGACAGGACCCCGCTATGCCCATAATTATATACACAAAAGAATGAGTACCCAAAAGATATGGCTCCGAAGGAAATGGAGCTCTCTATGAAATCTTCAAATAGGCAGCTATGGGTCAAGTCTGTCTCCCTGTGCACCTGCGGGCATGACGCAGCGTCCACAAACGAAAAGACGTCAGTACGAAGAATGTACTGAGTATGTAAAGCATGATTAACATTGATATACAACATAATGAACAATATATGGAATAGCATAGGAGGGGAGACAATAATATCATCATCATCATGTCGCTTACTTACTCACATCGTCATTCGTGCCCATAATAAAACTCGTACCATACTTGTGCTCGTATTAGTATACATGTCCTTATTCGTATTCTTATACGTAGTCTCATCACATTCTTTTACATAATATATACATACATAGTCATTTCGTATACATGGCATTTACATAGCGTACCCGACCTCATTGGATCAGTATTTCATATACATACTTGGCCAACCAAGGCTCAATGTTACTCATACCTGGCCCTACCAAGGCTTCAGGGTTATCCGTACCATCTGCAGATGTGTGCGCGCGTTTCGTAATCGTATACATATTCTATACATATTCATACACATATATTCTACCCGGCGTTATAAACTCGGGGTTTCATTATAGCCCTTCATAGGCACGTATGAGTATAACAGCCCGTAGGCACCTTTAGCATCATTATTATCACCATTATCATTACTATCATTATCGTTATTGTTACTTCTATATCGTAGTCTTACTCGTCACCTGAGGTGCGTAGCGCATTCGTAGTACCAATCAAGGATAGTGAGCTTATGAGCTCGGAATGTGAAACATTTGTAGTCAACATGCTCATATAGAGGGATTAGGAGTTTGGCCAAAGAACCATGCCTTATGAAAGAAGGGTTAGCCTTACATACCTCTTTGTCGAATTATTCTACACTTGCACGTACTCCTTCGATGCTCACGTTTCTACCTTCATTAAGGCCATACTATCATTAGTATCGATAACTAGTGCACATGGCTAGAACTAGAGAAAATTGGACAGCATCTCCTTTATCTATACAACATTTGTCCATATCATAATTCAACCCCAAACGTCAACAACACATTTATAATATCATTTCCATGGCCATTAATCATCTACATTATCCACATTCTCAATTCACTTCCATTTGTCCCTATTTAGGGTCACAACACCCAACTTCGTTCATCCATATACAATGTTTATTTCATGATCTTAACGTCATTTATAACACACTCATATCACAATACAACAACAATCATGATTCAATTCAAACTATGTCTCAAGAACGTCACTATTCATCATTCATGTCCTAGTGGACCATGTTTTCTACAATCCATGCATTTTAATTCTCCAATACCGTAAACATCATATAAAAATCATGAATCTTACCTTAGAAGTTGTAGGGACAAGCTTTTGTTGATAATACTCCACTTTGAGTAAAACCCTAGTTTTTCTCCATTTGGGGTTTCTTGACTTTAGATGATCCTTGATGGGTTTCTACCTTGGATTTACTTGTTTAATGTGGTTGATGGATTAATACCCTTGAAAACTTGTACAAAAGTTGTAGAGAGATGTTTTAGAGAGAGAGAGGAAATGTGGAAATGATTTTCATGAACTTGGTCTTTATTTATTGAATCATCACCGAACTGTCGGGTTCCATTATACGGTCCATTATACGGTCCGTATAATGGTTATACGGTCCGTATAATAGACCGTGAAATGGGTCTGCCCAGCATCCCTTCACTGTGACTACTTGACGGTCCGTTATACGGTCCGTAAAACAGTTTTACGGTCCGTATAACTGACCGTAAAACGTTACCAGTGAGCAACCTTTCACTGTGACCATTCGACGGTTCGTTATACGGTCCGTATAAATTTTATACGGTCCGTATAACTGACCGTAAAATTCCACCAGCAACCAACCTTCACTGTGATGGTTTTACGGTCCACTATACGGTCCGTATAACATTATACGGTCCGTATAACATTATACGGTCCGTATAATGAGCCGTAGAACTCATCAGTCACTGAACTTAGTTTCGCCACTTCGTTTGATCTCCGATCCTCATGGAACCTTCTTAACACTTGTTTAACACTTCAATACTAATCTAAGGGACCTTATAACTCTTTCCCAAAATGCCCTTAAGTCATCATTAACCCGATACTCGTATTTCGCTAGTTCATTCACTTGCGTACCAACGGAAGATTTTTCCGAGGTGTAACATCACCTCCTCAACATTCTTATTCCTCCACAAAACCTTAACCGAAGCCACATTCTTGGTTCGTAACTGACGAACCTGCCTGTCTAATATCGCCACTAGAACCTCTTCATATGATAACTGCTTGGTCACCTGGATATCATCCACTGATACAACTCTTGAAGGATCTCCGATACATTTATGAAGCATAGACACATGAAATACCAGATGTACCGACTCCAACTCAAAAGGCAATTCTATCTCATATGCCACCATGCCCACAGTACGAATGATCTTATATGGCCTAATATATCGAGGGCTCAACTTACCCTTCTTGCCAAACCTCATCACTCCCTTCATAGGCGAGACTTTCAGGAACACCCAATCGCCTATCTCAAACTCTAGCTTACGTTGCCAATTATTCGGATAGGATTTCTATCGACTCTGAGATGTTAGAAATCTTTCTCGAATCACTTTCACCTTATCAACTGCTTGTTGAATTAAGTCTGGGCCTACTAACTGATTCTGCCCGACATCAAACCATCCTATATGCGACCTACATCTCCGCCCATATAAGGCCTTATAAGGAGCCATCTGAATACTGTAATGGTAACTGTTATTATAGGAAAACTTGATAAGAGGCAAATGATCATCCCAACTACCTTGGAAGTCAATCACACAATCTCTCAACATATCCTCAAGTGTCTATATAGTACGCTCCGCTTGTCCATCTGTCCGCGGATGTAATGTAGTACTAAGACTTACTTGAGTCCCCAATCCATTCTGAAAAAACTTCCAGAAATTTGTTGTAAACTGTGTTCCCCTATATGAGATAATGGTCGCGGGAACACCATGAAGTCATACAATCTCCTTAAGATAAAGCTTCGCGTAATCCTCGGCTGCATAAGTAGTTCTGACAGGCAGAAAATGGGCTGACTTTGTAAGCTTATCAACTATGACCTATATCGAATCACACTTCCGTCGAGTACGGGGCAGCCCTGTAATAAAGTCTATATTAATTACCTCCCACTTCCATGTCGAAATCTCCATAGCCTGCAATAGACCTCTGGGCTTCTGGTGATGTATTTTGACTTGCTGACAATTTCGACACTGAGCAACAAATTCTGCTATATCTCTTTTCATACCATCCCACCAATAAACTTCCTTGAGATCATGGTACATCTTTGTTGAGCCTAGGTGAATAGAATAGCGAGAGTGATATGCTTCCCCCATAACTTGCTGACGAAGCCCTGCAACGTTAGGGACGCACAATCTACCTCTATATCGGAGTACTCCATCCTGTAATCACAAAGGGTGCCTTTTCCTTTTGAGGTGTTGTATCTCAGTAATGAACTAAAATAGGATCCTTATACTGACGCTCCTTTATCTCTACTACCAAAGATGACATCGTTGTGTCGTGAACAGTAACCCCTGCATCACCTGAATCTATCAATCGAACTCCGAGGCTAGCTAATTAATGAACTTTGCGAGCCATTTCTCTTTTCTCTGGTGGCACATATGACAAGCTACCCATGGATTTACGACTAAGGGCATCGGCTACTACATTAGCTTTCCCAGGATGGTACAGAATATCCATATCATAATCCTTTAGCAACTCTAGCCATCGCCTTAGACGTAAGTTCAAGTCTTTCTGTTTAAATATGTACTGGAAACTCTTATGATCAGTATAGATATCAACATAGACACCATATAAGTAGTGCCTCCATATTTTCAAAGCATGAATCACTGCCACTAGCTCAAGATCATGAGTTGGATAATTCTTCTCGTGCTTCTTCAACTGTCTAGAAGCATAAGCGACAACCTCACTGTGATGCATCAACACACAACCCAATTCAACACCTGAAGCATCACAATATACCACATAGCCATCTGCTTCTTCTGGAAGAGTCAAAACTGGTGCTGAAGTCAACTTATCCTTCAACGTCTGAAAACTCTGCTCACAAGCATCTGTCGATTGGAACTTAGCTGATTTCTGAGTCAACTTGGTCAATGGGGCTGAAAAAGAGGAAACTCCTTCTACGAACCTTCTATAATATCCTTCCAGGCCTAAGAAGCTATCTGCTGGTGCCGTGGGCCTTGGCCAATTCTTCACAACCTCAATCTTTTGGGCATCCACTCTAATGCCTTCTTCCGAAATAATATGACCCAGAAAAGCCACAGAGTTCAACAAGAACTCACACTTGGAAAACTTGGCATACCACTCTCTACCTCAAAGAATTCCAAGCACTGTTCGTAGATGTTCTGCATGATCAGCCTCTGACGGCGAATAAACCAGAATATCATCTATAAACAAAATCACGAACAAATCTAAGAAGGGTCTGAATACACGATTCATCAAATCCATGAATACGGCTGGGACATTAGTTAGCCCGAACGACATAACACGGAACTCATAGTGGTCATATCTAGTCTGGAATGCCATCTTCGGAATGTCTTCCTCCTTTACCCTAACCTGGTGGTATCCTAACCTCAAGTCTATCTTCGAGAAGCACCTGCCACCTTGCAATTGGTCAAATAAATCATCAATCCTCGGGAGTGGATACTTATTCTTTACAGTCACCTTATTCAATTGCCTATAATCAATACACATTCGCAAAGAGCCATCCTTCTTTCTTGCAAATAATACCGGTGCTCCCCACGGTGATGTACTGGCCTAATAAACCCCTTCTCAAGCAAATCCTTCAACTGCTCCTTCAATTCTGTAAACTCCGCAGGTGCCATCCTATAAGGAGGAATAGATATTGGCTGAGTATCTGGCAATAGGTCAATAGTGAAATCAATCTCTCTCTCTGGGGGGAATGCCTGGAAGCCATCTGAAAACACATTAACCACAGGAACAGACTGAAGAGTCTGCCTGCACATCTTGAACTCGAACTAGGTGAACAATATACCCTTTTCTGATCATCTTTTCTGCCTTAAGATAGGAAATAAACCTACCCCTAGGCGAAGCAACATTGCCCTTCTACTCTAAGACTGGCTCGCCTGCGAACTGAAATTGAACCATCTTTGCTCTACAATCAACATTAGCATAACAAAAATCCAACCGGTCCATGCCCATAATGACGTCAAAATCTATCATATCTAACTCAATCAGGTTTTCTACGGTATGGCAGCCACAAACTATAATAACACGGCCCTGGTATACTCGCCTAGCTATAACCGGATCACCAACTAGCGTAGACACCTCAAAAGGTTTAATCAACTAGGGCACTATCCCAAACTTGTCGGCAACAAAGGGCGTAACATATGATAAAGTGGAACCTGGGTCAATCAGTGCAAACACATCATAGGAGGAGACTAATAATATACCTGTAACAATATCAGGAGATGTCTCACGATCCTGTCTATTGGATAGTGCATATACACGGTGCTGAGGACCGCTCAAGCTGGATACTCCACTCCTCCCTCTACCTCGCCCTGCTGGTGTTTGAGAAACTTGCCCTGAAGGGCGCACCATAGAAGAAAAACTAGCCACAGACCCTGTGGGATGACCCGTACCCCCACTCTCTCTCATCGGACACTGTCGCATCCTATGGCCCGGCTGGACACAAGCATAACAAACATCGGAGCCCAGCCAACACTGACCGGCATATAGCTTACTACACTGTACACACCGCGGCAAAGGGGGCCTCATCTAGTCTGACTCCGATCTGTACTGAGAGCCTGATGCTCTAGAACTCTAGCCTCCGGAATAAGAAGACCGATCAAACCTCGGACTTGAAAATTGTGGAGGTGCACTCCCTGCTGAATGGAATAGATATCGAGAATACTGCGATCTCTGTCCTTCACTGGACTCACCCTCGATCTCTAAAGTCCTGGCCCTCTTGCCATGGCCCCGGTCAGCGTCACGATCTGTCCTCCTCTAAAGCTTGCAATCTTCAAGATTTTGTGCATATGCCTGTATACGGGAGATATCCATGCCTGGCTGTAATGTAGTAGTCGTACAAGCATCTATCAAATGCGGCCCTAGACAGACCACAAAACGATGAACTCTGTCCTCCATCTCAGCCACCATGGCTGGAGCATATCTGGCCATAGAGTCAAAATACATGCAATACTCCTGGACACTCATACTTCCCTACTCAATACGCAGAAATCTATCTGCCCGGGCTCGCCTAACCTCAGGAGGTAGATAATGGCGAATAAAAGCATTTGTGAACTCTCCCCAAATAGCTGGGGGGCATTCTCTCCCCTAGATAACTCCCGAGTCTGATACCACTGTACTACAATATCACGGAGCCTATAAGAAGCCAACTCTACAGACTCGACCTCATCCGCGTGCATAACCCTCAAGGTCCTCTGCATACCATCAATAAAATCCTGGGGGTCACATATTTTGCTTTATCACGAAAAACTCTGGAGGACCTAACCCGAGGAAGGTCTTAACCCTCGAACTACCAGTCCTATCTGCTTGGTCAGCACCAACTCCCTATCGCTGAGCCTGGGCAGCTACTAATCTGGTCAACAACTGTATAGAATCCCGCACATCCTGGCCCGGTACATCCGGCTGAGGAACTGGGGCGGGTGATGGAGGCGGGGTATGCGATGTCTCAAACGACCCTTCACTTTGAATCTCATCCTGAGCCTTCGTAGCCTGCCGAGTATGGCTAGTGGCCTCATCGGCCGCTCTCGTGCCCTTATGGGCAGCTGTAGCTTTCTTGCGAGGCATCGCTGAAATCAGAACAATTCATCAGACGCGAATGCTTAACACATGGCTCTATCGCACAATCTAAGAGAGAAGGAATGACATCATCCTAAATGTCCTGTAGCCTCCCATTTATAAGTGTGGTGCACAACACGCCCATAAACAAGACTCTACTATACACGGTCTGTAGACAACCCTAGGACAGAACTGCTCTGATACCACTTCTGTCCCGACCTAAACCGATGAGTCATGACGAGTGTCTGACCTCTAGCGACCAAACACCCCTAAACACACACCTAAACTCATAAGCTGAAATAACTGTCTCTATGTACTTGTATGAACTAGTACCCGTATGTATCTGCATAAATCTGTATAACTGACAATACCTCTGTGAGCGCATAATATGCATGCTCTCAATGGTAATCATGCCCATATATATAAATGTAGGTCATAGTGCTGAGGAACGTTCAGCCCGATCCATATCCCATATAATAGTAATGTCGAGGAACATACGGCCTAATCCATATATGATATAATAATAATGCCGAGGAACGTACGGCCCGATCCATATATCATATGATAATAATGCCGAGGAACGTACGGCCCAATCCATATATCATCGTCAAGGTGCACCAGCTGATCAGGTGGTAATGCGTATATAACGGCTACCCATTTTCCATACCCCATATACATATAATACTTGCGTATATAACACCTTATTGTCACGGGTCAATATGTATACACATGAATGTAATGCATGAATAAACTATATACATAAAACTGGACCCATGAACAGAAGGAGCAATCATAAACGGAGTACATGAACATCAAGGACTGAATTACTCCTAATACTTCTAAGAGTAGAGTTATATGGAAGCTCGCTTGCTCGTTTGTTGGCTCATATCATAAGGACCATGCCAAAATGAAAGAAGGAATAGCCATAACATACCTTGAAGTATACCCAATCGTCCAACTTCTATCACTCGAACTTGTAAGTCTACAATCAAGATAACGTAAGCCTTAATCAGACTATTTACCTCGCTTACTAGTCATTTTAAATACGAATAGAGCTTGGGAAATTATGGGCAACATTTCCCTTGTAAGGTTAACAACCCTTCAACTTCCCACTCAATCCAACATCAACCATAACAACAATAACAACACTTATATATAAATATATACTCAAATTTATCCCCAAACATCTCTTAAAATAGCCTCAAATCACTACCTTGCCCTTCATCAACTTACCACTTCCATAAATATCCTTTCTTTACTTAAAATCACTAAAACTCTTGATAATAAACTTAAATATAAGGTTAGAAAGCATCTACACACCTTGAGGGGTCTAAGATTCCAAAGATCAACTTCAGCTCCAACTCCCTAAGCTTCACAACTTGAAGAAACCCTTGAAACAACCTTCTTCTTGACAAGCACGGGTCCACGGGGCTCGAACCTTACCAACTCTCCACTAATAATGATAAAAGATATTGGGAGATAAAATATTAGGGTTTCTCTGATTTGGAATGGAGGAAAATAAGAAATAAGGTCATGAACCACATATTTATACTTGGAAATTGAAAATCTCCAGTGGTGCGGTTTGATGGACCGGTCAACGGTCCGTCGGCTTACCCGTTGACCTATGCCTGCAGAATTCCAGCTGCGGAACCCTATCGACGCAGCACAACAACGGTTCGTCGACCATGTCAACGACCTGTCGATGATGACTGGTGTCTGCAGATTTCTCAGATTCAGCTCAGATAGCGTCCATTCGATTCATTTAACTTCTAACTCTGTAAATTGCCAGGAATACCTGCTGGTATCTTTGTACATAGGGTAAGGCACTTTCTACCTCCAAAACTCGGACACGAGTCCCAATTCCAAGGGCATACCCGACTATGAAACCATAGGTTCTACAACGACGAGAACGAGAGACATAACACAGTCACAGAACAACCTATAGAGGAAGTTGTTCAACCACCCCCTCCCTTTCCACAGCAGCTTCAGAAACATAAAGCAAATTCGGCTTGTAAGAAATTTCTTGAACTCTTAAAGCAGGTACACATCAACATTCCTTTGGTGGAACTTTTGCAAGAAGTTCCAAAATATGCGAAGTATATCAAAGATGTGGTCGCGAACAAAAGGTGTTGGCTAGAGTTTGAGACTGTTGCACTTACTGAGGAGTGCCGTTCTAGAGTGAAGAGTAAAATTCCTCCAAAGTCGAAAGATCCGGGTAGCTTCACGATTTCGATTACTATTGGAAACATTGAAGTTGGTCTAGCACTTTGTGACTTGGGTACTAGTATTAATCTGATGCCTACTTCGGTATTCCAAACGTTGGGGTGGGAAAGCCTAGGCCAACGACTATTACTTTGCAGCTAGCTGATCGATCTCTTGCTTATCCTGACGACATTATTGAGGATGTTCTTGTGAAGGTGGGCCCATTTATTCTATCGGTTGATTTTATTATACTTGATTATGAGGTAGATAAGAGTGTTCCTCTCATCATAGCGAGAGGATTCTTGGCTACTGTTAACGCTGTGATCCGAGTTAGAGATGAGAAGATGTCCATGACAGTTGACAGATGAGAGGAAACTTTTGATGTGTTTAAAGCTACCAAGCTTCCAGCCCATTATGAGGAGTTAAAGATGATTACCGTGGTGGAGCCCGAGCTCACTAATGTAGAGTTAGATCATTTTCTAGCTTCACGAGATCTTTGACACTTCATGTGCTTATTTGCAAGCAAATGCACCATTTCAGGAGTTAGACAAACCAGACTCGTGGAAGAAGCCGAAGCCATCTGTCAAAGAGGCTCCAGTCCTTGAGTTGAAGACATTACCTCCTCATCTTCGCTATGCTTTCTTGGGTAGTGGAGATACATTACCTTTGATCCACTCTGCTTATTTGACTAATGTGCAGGTTGAACGTGTATTGCGAGTGCTAAGAGATCAAATTCGAGCCCTCGAGTGGTCGATAGCTAATATTCGAGGTATTAGTAGTTCGTTTTGCATGCACAAAATATTATTTGAGGAAGACAGCAAGACTACTGTTGAGTTCTAGATATGACTAACCCGATCATGAAGGAGGTGGTGAAGAAAGAGGCAATTAAGTAGCTTGATATCTGCATTATTTATCTCATCTCTGACAGCAAATGGGTAAGTCTTATACAATGTGTCCCGAAGAAAGGGGGCATAAATGTGGTAGAGAACGAGATGAATGAATTGGTGCCTCAACTGTTACATCCCGTGTTTTCATGCGTTGGAAAGCGTGTGAGTTAAATGACATTAGTAACGGAAACAAGGTTATCCCCCAAGCTTATAGGTGGTTAGAGTGATGGTACAAATGTGTCGTAAGGATTAGAAGTTAAACAAATCGAAGAGATTAAGTTTCGTCGAGGTTTGAAATTTATTTGAATGAAATATGGTCCAAGCTATAATATCCTGTATTTTTGGACTAGGAAATTGAACCATCCAACATGAGAAAATTTACCCGAGCCCGGAGGATTAGGTCATATTCAAGCATGAAAATCAAGAACTCAGTGTATACAAGGGATGAAGTCCCGAAATGATTTAAGATGAAAAAGTGTGACGACAATGATTGCAAATAATATTTTATATGTAAGAAATTTGAGATGAGGAATTAACTAAAGTGGAAGACAAGGGATTTAACTGTTTGATAACTATAGTGGGGGACTAGACTTTAATTATGAAATTAGTGGATAATATCCATCATGAAGTCTTCCACGTGTAACTCTTATAAGAGACCAGCATATGACTTATTAATGTGTGTATATATATCTAGTTATGGACAATTGGAGCCATGTCTTTATTACTCATAGATAAAGGATATTCTATACTTAAATTCACTTTGGAAATACTTCACCTTGTCCAAACACGTACCAGCAGCTTGTAAAGCTCCATCGTTGCCTTAATTGAGTTCTTACAACTTGAACAAGCAACTATATTTGATATTTTCCATTGATTGAATGTCACGACCCGACTAGGGGGCCATGAAGGGTACCCGGAGCTGACTACCGAGCACCTCACACTATGCTAATCATCATACTCAACCTAAACATATACAATTTCCAAAGCAACACATGTCTATATATATAAGCCCTCATGGCTGCAAAAATGATATACAAAAGTACCATGTTGTCATTATGGGACATCTACTACCCACACGTACGTATCTACAAGGCTCTACTAGAGTGTTAGACATAAGGACGGGACAGGACCCCGTCATGCCCAAATATGTACATAAACGAATAATATCTCAAATAGCACCTCCGGAATAATGGAGTGCTCCTGTATATCCGCTGATAGCTCCTATGAATCTGGGCCGCCTCCCTGTCTACCTGTGGGTATGAACACAGCGTCCAAAAGAAAGGACGTCAGCACGAACATTGTATTGAGTATGTAAGGCATAAACGATAATAACATATCAATGAAATAGGGAGACATCAAGTAAGGAACAACATGTAACTTAATGGGACTTAAGACTGAATAATGCATGCTAACTTACGTCATAAACATCATCATGTCAAGTATGTATATATATATATATATATATATAAGCTGCCCTACCATATAGAGACGGTGTGATCATCATTAGCCCGCGTCCAGGCCTCCCACGTCTAGGGTAAACATCTCATGCCGCCCACTAGTGGTGTCTGCCCATGCCCTTTAGACATGGTGTATATGCCACCCGCCTTAGCGGTTTCTTCCGGCCCATATAGGCACGGTGCAATCTCATCATCATGCACATCTTAGCAAGCATGCATAAGAACTCAAAGACAAACTATAACTCTATCGGGGTGTGAACCCCTGATTTCCATTATGGCATAATCATGAGCACCCTGCCTCACCTTGAAGGAACTAACAATAGAAGGTGAGTGTAACAACAATGAGCAACATCAGAGAATCATATAAGGATCACTAACTTCGTGGAAATATCATATCATGAGCCTTGAAGTCTTTAGATTTAGACTCATCATCATCGTTATCATATTCGTAACATATCACTTTATTTGTCTTTCATCCCCCCTGAATAAGTAAGACCCCGCTCTTTCGAATTCAAAAAAAAGAGGGAATATCTTTTGTTTGAAGTGGCGAAGGCCTATGCTACAGTAAGCAAAAAAGAAATATAGACTCATAGTTTCCAGAATGTAAGAAGATCATGGAGGGTAAAGAAAGTCATGTCATAGGATTCATGCCTTAGAAAAGGAAGGGACTAGCCTTACATATCTTTTCATCTTTCTATCTTGTCGACTATATGCTTCCTTTCATGCTCGTCACTCTACATTCAAAGGAATTTGTGCTAAGAATAGATATTCGGAAGCATACTTAAGCTTAGGCTAAAGTTAATGAAAATTGGGCAGCATTTCCTTTTGTTTCTATAACTTTCTCCATATAATATAACAACTCCCAAACGTTGATAACAATATTCATAATATCATAATCAAAAATCTTCATCAACCATACATTATTCAATTCTCCTACTTCCATTTCAAGGGCATCCATAACCATGGTCATAATACAACATTACATTCATCCCCCTATAATGTTTCTCCCATATTCGTAATGTCATTTATAACATAATCATACTCATAACATACCAATAATCATGATTCATATTAAGCTACTACTCAAAAATGCTACTATTCTCACACTTGTACCCCATCTTGCACCTCCTTCCATTATCCAAGTCTTTCAACCCCTCAATACTCTAAATAACATGAAAGGATCATAAAACTTACCTTTGATAATGTGAGAATGTTCTTTGGGTGGAAACACTTCACTTGAGGCAAACCCTAGCTTCAATCCAAAGAGATTTCTTGACTTGTATAAACCCTAGAAAGCATTCTTGCACTTGATTCCATCAACTCTTGATGTTTTACTCTTGATTCTCTTGGGTTTATGTTAAAATGGTGTGGAGAATATTCTAGAACTTTCTTGAGGTGTGGAGAGAAAATGGGAAATGAAATAAATGAACTTGGGGCTCCCTTTTATAAAATAAAATCTGTCCCGACGGTATTATACGGACACTTATACGGTACGTATAAGTGACCGTGAAATCGTCCCAGCAACAACTCATTTTTGTAACCATTATATGGCACATTATATGGTCGGTATAATTTTATACATCCGTATAAGTGACTGTATAACTCCATCAGTGATGTACCTTCATTGTAACGGTTATACGGACCGTATAAATGGTCGTATAATCCACTTTTCTCAGATCTTGTTCTTGTCATTTCATTTGATCTCCAATTCTTAGGGAACCTTCTTAACACTTCATTAACAACCTAAGGGGCAACATAACTCTTTCTCAAGGCATCATTAAGTCAACATTAATTCGGTACTTTACCAAACTCATCCGAAACACAACGTATACTTCGCCTTTCTTAATAAACTTTCTTCTCTTGCCTAAAACGTCTTTGAAATCTTAATTAGAGTCATTCAATACTACTTCTTACCTATAGAATCATCATATACTTCTCACACTGCGTTAGTCTATTCACTGTGCAACGACATGAAATTTTCCGAGGTGTAACATTGAAATTTGGGCAGAACATATCTGTTGTAAAATAAATGTGAAATCTCGGTTTCTCGGCAGCAACGTGTCCTTAATGGGACGGGTGTAATTCTTATCACGGAGAAGCATGGCGGGCTTTGCCACAACTTTGATCTCATTGTTCCATTTCATCGCGTTGTTGAATCCGGGCTTTCTTCGAAGGAAAGTAAGATTGAAGAAGAGTAGTTCTTAGCATATAAGGTAAGAACTATTCTCTCCTAGGTATATTTAAATTCATCCCGGTCATATCTAAATTGTGAGATGGGAACTACAAAATTAATTGCGGGAAATTAGATAAATTATTATTGTTGTTTGTGGGCTGATTTGAGGTATATTGTTGGGTTGTGTTGTGGCTGGAAATTGTTGGAGTAACTTAAGTATATTGTTTTTGTTTTCATGGATATGTATTTTGAAAGAATGAAAATTGGAGAAGTGTGTTTGATAATCACATCCGGGCTTGTCGCTCGTCGTGAAATGTTTATGACTTGTTGCTTCTACATGGTATCTTGTTATTGATGTATATTCTTGCTCCATTGTTCTGGTTGTTGTTGTTCATATATGGAGTTTGGGAAAATGAGAAGAATAGGGGAGATGCTACCCGTTTTATTTTAGGATAAGTTAAATTTTCGTTATACGATTAAGAGAATAGTTTGTATAATCAATGATAGTACTATTGTTGTTAGATATAGATCGTGGAGTAGATACGGGTTGAGTTCTTGAGCCATTGAGCTAAGACCAGGTATGTTAAGGCTGTCCCTTTCTTTCATTTTGGCATGATCTTTATGATACAAATGAAAGAAGTAAATGAACGAGTTCCAAAAGACTCCATTCTTAGACACTCTAGAGATACTTGTGTCCTTAACTTTATATGTCTATGTTGACATAGTTCATGTCTATAGTTTCCAGAGATTCCTTATATTAATGTACCCGCTTCATAATGTCACTTGGAAACCTTATGTTACTCTGAGGAGCTCAGAAACATATTTTACGAGTCTTTCATGCATTAATGTATATGTATAGCTATTTTCTCACACCGAGCCACGCTATATGTCATGACCCAACTAGAGGGCCATGACGGGTACCCGGAGCTAGCGTACCGAGCACCACCTGATAGAATTATCATCAAACTCAACCTGAACATACACCATTCCCAACACAAGTTTATCATGAAATGAAGTTCAACTACTCCTCAAAATAAACATATATGTACAAGCCCACGAGGCTACAAAATGATATACAAGATATACACTAAGAGGATCATGAGACATCTACTACCCCCACATATGTATCTACGAGCCTCTAACAAGAATATTGAAATCATAAGGCCGGGATAGGACCCCGCCATGCCCAAAATATGTACACAAAAGAATATACTAATAAACTACAACTCTGGAGTAGTGGAGTGATCCTGAATAACTGCTGATACAACTCCTAAGCGTCTGTGTCATCTCCCTGTCTACCTGCGGGAATGAGTGCAGCGTCTATAAAAGAAAGGATTTCAGTACGAACAATGTACTGAGTATGTAAAGCATGTATAACAACATAATCAAGATATAAGAGAGCATAAGAAGAAGAGATAACCAGTAACTGATTGCCTCTGAAGGTGGAGTCATGTGTTATACCCCGTATCTTGCACATTCGGACACTCTGAGATAATCGTAGCAAGTTAAGGACAAGGCTATGTTTTGGCCCAGTTTGATACGTAAATTGTTTATGAAAAATATTGATGCGGAAATATTGAGGAAGGCTAAGGGAAAAATTAGAATTACGAAATTATTTGTTCTTGAAATTATGCGTTCTTGAACAAAAAAAAAAGAAAAGAAAAAAGAAGAAAGAAAATAAAAACAAGGGGGAATGTGCCATGCCCATGGGTGTGTGCCATGCACATGACCTTTTAATATATAGGGCACATGGAAGAATTTATTCATCATATGCCTTAAGAACATTCAAGAAAATTAGAAGGAAGGAGGAACAAAGAGAGGAGAAAAGAAACCATGGCCTATTCGGCCAAGAGAGGGGAAAAATACCCCCTTGAAATCTTGTTCAAAAAAATTATTTCTTCATGTATTCCTACTAATTCAAGGGTCCTGTACAACGTGGTGTAGTTATTTCGGAAGATAGGACGCTTGTTTCATCAATTTAGCACCTTGGTCAAGTGAAGACGTTAGGAGGAAAAGGTAAGAATTAATCCCTTTTTATTATGTTATGAAGGCTTGTTTATGTTGTAGTATGTAGAAATGGGTAGAACTTATGGAAATATGGAAGTTTTTATAGTGGGTGTGTATGTGTGTATGTGGCCGTGTGTGTGTATTGTTGTATAGGCAAGATGAGTTGAATTTTATGTAGTATTCTAGTTGTGGTTATTGTGGACTTCATATTGGAAATGAAAGTTGAATGAATTTGGTTGAAGTTGGAAATGTTGAGTAGAGTCGTGTGGTGTAGGGTGATGAGATGGAAATGAATTAATTTTGTTTAATATGTTAGTTGTGTTGTTGTGACCCTTATAATGTAAATGAAGGTTAAATGGTTTAAGTTGGCATTGAAATTGATTGTAGGAAATTATGTCACTTTAGATGATCTTATGATATTATGGAAATGAAGTTGTCAAAGTGTGGATTGTTGTTGTTGATTATGAATTTGAAAGTAGAAGATGCATCGTGGTAGTTTTGTTGCATATGTAGGAATTTCGGGTGGAATGTGGAATTGGTGGAATTGTTTGAATATTGTATAGATTGCTTGGAATGTTCTTGACCTACGTTTGAATGATCTTGAATTAGTACATGAATATGAAAATGTTGATATTGATTTGGAAGTGCAAAGTTGGGTTGGGAGTTGTTGCACTATTTAGAAAAGAAAACAATTTATGTTAGAATGCATTTTAATTGACTATTGATGCTGTTGGTATTGTTGTTGGTATGGTTGTTGATGTCTTAGCCGAGTTAAATTCTCGGGGATGTTGAATTTATAGGGGAGATGCTGCCCAAATTTCCGTAGACAAGTGTTACTTAAAGTTGAATGCTTAAATGTCGATATGTTAATGTTTGGCACTTGTGACCAATTGTAGATTTTGGGAAGTTTGGACATTGAGTTTGCATAAGCGTAAGGAGCAAATAAGGTATGTAAAGCCCTACCTTTTCTTTCTTTGGCATGCCTTAGTCATAATAGGTTATGACACGAGCCTCGGGGAAGACTCCATTCCTAGAAATCTAAGCTTAGATTTGGCCCTCTTTCATTCAATGTGATTGAATTATGAACCTAAGTTTTGATGAAAAATATGTTTTAACACTTTTACTTCTTGGAAAGTCTTGCGTCATGAAACGTTCTTATCTTTCACAAATAAAATCGGAATGCCACGAAACTTTTTGCAAACGACTCCATAAAGCTTAAGAATTGTGGATTTTGTACGCCACCTCGGTTCGACCCGAGGTGGGCCCACTGTTTCCGGATCCTCTCCTATTGCGCTACTAATTTGTTTTCGAGCAATATTTAAAGGAAACGTTTCGGCTACTCTTCTAATTACTAAGCGACTATTGTTTTAAATATTCCATTGAGTCTTATGAACTATTTTGGAACGTAAAAACGATGCCGAAAAGATTATTTTGACATGTTCCATCTTGACATCCGAAAGACGCGCGTTATGATTATCGTCCAACTTTTTTTTTATTATGATCTATCATTTGAGATGTCCTATCGAGTCCTTGTGAATGTGTCATGTTTTATATTGCATTTAGTTTCTCACTACTCCACTCGTGGATGCCTCAATGCTTCCTTCACTGAGCCCGGGCCAGGATATGTTATCACGCTTATTCCATTACATTGTTCGTCGTGCCTCGATGTGAGGGGGCAGGTACACATGTACATGGGTTGTGGAGTATGCTGTGCCATGTACACTTATTCTGATATGTTATGATATGATATGATATGGCCATCTGATATGATATGATATGTTACGGAGTTATTCCCTACTCTGGAGTATGATGTGTTGTGGCGCCAGTGTCGGGGTGGCGACCACGTTCTGTTCACCGAGTCCCATAATGGGGGGCCGGATATGGCATATGTTCTGACATGCATTATCTCTGTTCTGTGAGTAAACATTTTGACATTCCGGTTACTGCACTTATATTTTGTACCCTCTGTTCAGATTATGATTCTGTTTATTGTACTTTATGCTTTACATACTCAGTACATATTCCGTACTGACCCCCTTTCTTCGGGGTGCGTTTCATGCCGCGCAGGTGCACCCAGATGACTAGAAGACATTATAGAAGATGTTCCAGCGGCATTGGCAAGCTCCTTTTGCTCTTGGAGTGCTGCCGAGTCAGAGTGTGTATGCTATGTTTTTTGATTATTTGTTAGAGACTTTGCAGACAGAGTCGTGGGTATAGTATGTCAGTTGTGTAAGCGGCTTCGTCAGCCGCTATGCCATTCTGTATTATGTATTATGTTCTATATGATCACAAATTCTGTTTGATTTGGAAAGCATCGAAAAGAATATTTTGAGAAGTTATTATGTATTTTATCTTTATTTGATTTTAAAAGTCTAATAAGATTTTGTGTGTCCCGAAGGTCTGTGGGTTCGCTCGGCTCCGGATGTGGGGCCGGGTGCCCATCACACCCTAGTGGAAATAGGGTGTGACAAAGTGGTATCAGAGCAGGTCTGTCCTAGGGGTTGTCTGCAAAGTCGTGTCTAGTAGAGTCCTGTTTATGGTTTGAAGCGCGCCACATCTATAAACAGGAGGCTACGGGGCATTTAGGGATTGTTGACCTTCTTTCTGTCATAGATCGTGCGATAGAGCCAAGTCATAGGAAAATAAAATTCTTTATGTGGGCCTTACATACAACGGGAGGAAGTAAGTGATGATATGGAAGTTATAGAAATAAACCTTGACATATTTGTTCCGTTACCTGAAATTGATAGTTCAGGATGGCTGGAATGTGCTATATAGTTGTATGCTCTGCAAGGTATTGTTGATATTTGTGCCATACAGATTTTGCATAATAAGGATGGTAAAGAAGACTCGGTCAAATTTTTCAAAATGTGGTCATTCAACTAGGTATACCTAACAGGAAGAAGCATGGAAAGAAAACATCATAAATAGACGATAGATGGGATGTGACATTTTAGAGAAGCTACAGATTTGGGCACGACGTGAGGAACGATTGTATGAAAGATAATTAATAGTCCGAAGGGTTAAAAAGGGATAATATTCGAGGTTAGTAAGAACAAGGTTTGTTGGATGATTCAGAGAAAGTTAACAATCAATTTTGCTGAAGATTATTATGTACGGATGGTAAGAGGAAATCTGGATATACGGACACCTGAGTACTTATAGGTAATGGCGACGAAGGTATGTCCGTCACCATTAGTAATCTGGAAACCCAGGACAGGCATTAATCATTCATATAAGTAAAAAGGGGTAAAATAGTAATTGTACAAAGAAGGATGTAATACGAAAATGCCTCGGAACCTGTAAGATCTTGACTGGCCTCAAATTACGTAATAAAGGCCCTATGAGAAAGCGAATGCGATTATATCAGCATTAAAGCATTGAATTCCATCGAAGTTTCGAGGTTAAGCGTGCTAAGGTAAGAGGATGGGTGACCCCCTGGGAAGTGCATTAAAAGTTCCATAAATTTAGACATATGGGACAAATGGGAGGATTAGGGTAACCTAAAGGAAACTAGAATATGCGGAATGGTTGGAAACCTTAATGAGGATGGTCACGAAGATAAGTAAAGCCTAATGATGAAGTGGCCAAAATATGAAACGATCTATGTGACTAGAATACAAGAGTAAAGCGTGAAAAGAAAAGCGAGCTATTGAGTGAATGAAAAAGACCCATTAAGTTCGGTAGGAAAATCCTGGAGTAAAGATTATATGTTGATGTAAATAACAATGAGAACCGGAAAGAGTAATGTGTTATGTCGGGCCAAAGCTTTAAGAAATGCTTCCCACGCCATCGGTAAGAGGCATTACTCTTATTTGGGAAAATCTTGCTTTGAAGAAGCACGTATGAGCAGCGAATTCGCAATTTGTTTAACGGACTAAAATATGTTCCAACTATACTGTGCTTCAGAAGGAGGCCTATATTGACGGGCAATAACGCCCGGTGATCGAGTGTTACCATATCGAAGGAATGTAAAGCATACAGCGAGTAGTTGTAGCTTAAACGGTTCGTTTATAATTCAAGGATAAACCTGAAGGTAACTCATGCGAATCAAGCACTAGGATGTCCTGTGGTGCTTGCCAGGCTCTAGTTCCTTCTGATGGTGGGTGAAGAATGTTTTCTGATAACAGCTTATTAAATTGTGATCAACTAATTGGAAAGGGAATTCGTGGAAAAAAAAAGTGTAACTAATTGACTATGAGTGTGGGATAAAAAGGGGAATATATATATGCAGTTATGGACTGAAGGGGTAGTACAACAAAGGGTTATAAAACAAGACCATTACTAAGACAAAGTTAGTGCGAATTCGAGTAAGATTGTGAGTTAGCAAGGAGTATACGGAAGGAGTGAGAGAATATGAAGCATAAGGGAGTGCTACATACTACGTATATATGACCTTACCTCGGAAGCAGTGAAATCCATAAGAGACGAGAATTGGGAATCTACGAAACAATTGATATGCTGTAAGTTTATTAAAGGGAACAGACAACATTCATTGGGAACAAGATGGTGTTATAAGAAAGCTTGGAATATTTATCGTCAAAAAAATAAATGCTACGGAATGAAGGGTTTGAAACGACTATACGCACCAACTAACTATTGATGGGAATTAATGGAATGCGTCTTGGATATGTTGTTGCTACAAGGACATTACTCGAGCACTAACCGTTAGACTAGATTTGTATGAAGTATCGAGAGTTTTATCGCCTCATGGTTGTGCTAGAATTTATACAGGGATAATCTAAGTTATAGGCGACATAAAGAGTGACATGGATATGGTACGGTATGTTAAATATATTGGAAAATCATGCGAGTTTGAAAGTTTTAAAAAGGGGACGTAGAATAAGATATAAATAGACGATGATATAGGAGCACCCTAAAAGGGGGGAAGCGGATAAGAGAAACGCAAGAGTAAGATGGAATCAACTAACATTATAGCTCGTTTAACGTGAACGCTTAAATTTTCTACGAGAACCTATGCTGAAACTAATTAGTGAAGTCTGAAACCGACAACAAACGAATAGAAGTCAAGATGGTAAATAAAACAGTAAAAAAAATTGTTGGTAAAGACCTTGGAAAATATGACATCAAGAAGTGGGTGTTGGTAGAAAGAAAGAATATGACGAGAAATGATAATAAGTAACTTAAAGGGATGATACCAAGATAGCAATACTACGCTGGAATAAAGGTCAGGATGTTGGCTATAGAGTTAGTCGTTAGTGATAGTACGATGTATAAATGACAACGGAGAAAAAAATCCCTTATGGTAGGAAATGAGGAAAGATTTTAAAGGACTGAATGGAGGAAGGGAAAGGAATACGACAAGATAGAATGAGCGGACTTTTGTACGAATGGGATATGTAAGATAGAATGAATCAGAAAGAGGAAAGACTGTGTCTAAAATCGAATGTACTTTATACGACTTATGAAAGGATGATTATGCAACTTACAAATATTTATGTGCTATGCAAATCAAATGAGTGAATAGTTGATAAGAAGAGTAAGGGATTCAATGATAACGATGTAATTACGATACTTTAGATATGATGCAGAAAATGCGGAGATAGTTAGGCCAAGTTACCAAAATAGAATTGGTACTAAGGGCAAATAGAACTTGATCAAGGTTAAACCAAAAAAAAAAATCCCTCCCGATACTGATTGTAAGATAATTGAGAGAAGTCAAGGAAAAGCATAGGGATTGGTGAAGTGTCGTGAAGATATTTCTTGAGCTAACGTGCGTATTTTCATATGTCCCCGTAAATATTGTGACCTAATGAGGGACGGAAAGTTGAGAGCAAAACGCGGAGGAAGGGCAATAGAAGAATTTGAATTAAAGACAAAGGAGTGACACGAGGTAATAGGTCTAGGGTATGACAAGCTAAATTAAGAAAATTATGGAATGATTTAAGCAGGACGATCGGGACCAGGTGAAGTTATACCTCAAGAAAGTAGTGAGATTTCACAAGATTCCCACATCTATTATATCGGACCAAGGGCCTAGTGTATAATGACTTCTGGAAATCTTTTCAGAAGGAATTGAGGACATAAGTAAGTCTTAGCACAGCGTTAACTTTTAACTGACGGACAGGCTAAGTGTGTTATTCAGACGCTAGGAGGTAAGTTGTGAGCCGTGTCATTGATTTCAGAGGCAGCAAGAATGGACACTTGCCATTTGTTGAGTTTACTGGTAATAATAGCCGCCGTTCTAGCATTCAGAAGACACCGTATAAGATTTTGTAGGTTAAGAGGTGTGCACCATCACTTGGCTGGTTTAATAGTGACAAGGCTAAGTTACTCGGCACGGATATAATTCAACGGAAAATTGATAAGGTGAAACTCATTCGGAACGGCTATTAGCGGCTCGGAGTCAACAAAAATCACACGCATGAAATCGACGTCAACACTTAGAATTCCAGGTTGGTGACTGGGTATTCTTGAAAGTATCACCTATGAAAGGCGTTGTGAAATTCGGCAAAAATAAAAGGGAAGCTTAGTCCGTGGTATATCGGACCTTATTAGATCGTTCGTGAAGTAGGCAAGATTTCCTATGGATTGGATCTACCATCGGAATTAGAAGCGGTGCATCCGGTAACTTACGTATCTATGCTTCGCAAATGCATTGGTGACCCTTCTAGAATATTTCCCGTGAAGGACATCCAGGTGACCGAAAGGAATTGCCCTACGAGAGCAGCTTATAGCCATACTGATTCGTCAAGAAAGGAAACCGTATAACAAAGATGTGGCTTCTGTTAAAGTACTGTGGCAGAATAATAACAAGGAAGAGATGACCTGGAAAGCTGAAGATGAGACTAAGAAAAAGTACCTCCACTTATTCCTACACCTACAAGTAACCTAAATATGTGGTAACCATAAAAAGAAACTCCCCCTAAAATGTTCATAAGGCTCTATAAGACTAGTTTAACATTCGAGGACGAATGTTCTAAAGGGGGGAAGGATGTTATACCCCGTATCTTGCACATTCGGACACTCTGAGATAATCGTAGCAAGTTAAGGACAAGGCTATGTTTTGGCCCAGTTTGATACGTAAATTGTTTATGAAAAATATTGATGCGGAAATATTGAGGAAGGCTAAGGGAAAAATTGGAATTACGAAATTATTTGTTCTTGAAATTATGCGTTCTTGAACAAAAAAAAAAGAAAAGAAAAAAGAAGAAAGAAAATAAAAACAAGGGGGCATGTGCCATGCACATGGGTGTGTGCCATGCACATGACCTTTTAATATATAGGGCACATGGAAGAATTTATTCATCATATGCCTTAAGAACATTCAAGAAAATTAGAAGGAAGGAGGAACAAAGAGAGGAGAAAAGAAACCATGGCCTATTCGGCCAAGAGAGGGGAAAAATACCCCCTTGAAATCTTGTTCAAAAAAATTATTTCTTCATGTATTCCTACTAATTCAAGGGTCCTGTACAACGTGGTGTAGTTATTTCGGAAGATAGGACGCTTGTTTCATCAATTTAGCACCTTGGTCAAGTGAAGAAGTTAGGAGGAAAAGGTAAGAATTAATCCCTTTTTATTATGTTATGAAGGCTTGTTTATGTTGTAGTATGTAGAAATGGGTAGAACTTATGGAAATATGGAAGTTTTTATAGTGGGTGTGTATGTGTGTATGTGGCCGTGTGTGTGTATTGTTGTATAGGCAAGATGAGTTGAATTTTATGTAGTATTCTAGTTGTGGTTATTGTGGACTTCATATTGGAAATGAAAGTTGAATGAATTTGGTTGAAGTTGGAAATGTTGAGTAGAGTCGTGTGGTGTAGGGTGATGAGATGGAAATGAATTAATTTTGTTTAATATGTTAGTTGTGTTGTTGTGACCCTTATAATGTAAATGAAGGTTAAATGGTTTAAGTTGGCATTGAAATTGATTGTAGGAAATTATGTCACTTTAGATGATCTTATGATATTATGGAAATGAAGTTGTCAAAGTGTGGATTGTTGTTGTTGATTATGAATTTGAAAGTAGAAGATGCATCGTGGTAGTTTAGCTGCATATGTAGGAATTTCGGGAGGAATGTGGAATTGGTGGAATTGTTTGAATATTGTATAGATTGCTTGGAATGTTCTTGACCTACGTTTGAATGATCTTGAATTAGTACATGAATATGAAAATGTTGATATTGATTTGGAAGTGCAAAGTTGGGTTGGGAGTTGTTGCACTATTTAGAAAAGAAAACAATTTATGTTAGAATGCATTTTAATTGACAATTGATGTTGTTGGTATTGTTGTTGGTATGGTTGTTGATGTCTTAGCCGAGTTAAATTCTCGGGGATGTTGAATTTATAGGGGAGATGCTGCCCAAATTTCCGTAGACAAGTGTTACTTAAAGTTGAATGCTTAAATGCCGATATGTTAATGTTTGGCACTTGTGACCAATTGTAGATTTTGGGAAGTTTGGACATTGAGTTTGCATAAGCGTAAGGAGCAAATAAGGTATGTAAAGCCCTACCTTTTCTTTCTTTGGCATGCCTTAGTCATAATAGGTTATGACACGAGCCTCGGGGAAGACTCCATGCCTAGAAATCTAAGCTTAGATTTGGCCCTCTTTCATTCAATGTGATTGAATTATGAACCTAAGTTTTGATGAAAAATATGTTTTAACACTTTTACTTCTTGGAAAGTCTTCCGTCATGAAACGTTCTTATCTTTCACAAATAAAATCGGAATGCCACGAAACTTTTTGCAAACGACTCCATAAAGCTTAAGAATTGTGGATTTTGTACGCCACCTCGGTTCAACCCGAGGTGGGCCCACTATTTCCGGATCCTCTCCTATTGCGCTATTAATTTGTTTTCGAGCAATATTTAAAGGAAACGTTTCGGCTACTCTTCTAATTACTAAACGACTATTGTTTTAAATATTCCATTAAGTCTTATGAACTATTTTGGAACGTAAAAACGATGCCAGAAAGATTATTTTGACATGTTCCATCTTGACATCCGAAAGACGCGCGTTATGATTATCGTCCAACTTTTATTTTTATTATGATCTATCATTTGAGATGTCCTATCGAGTCCTTGTGAATGTGTCATGTTTTATATTGCATTTAGTTTCTCACTACTCCACTCGTGGATGCCTCAATGCTTCCTTCACTGAGCCCGGGCCAGGATATGTTATCACGCTTATTCCATTGCATTGTTCGTCGTGCCTCGATGTGAGGGGGCAGGTACACATGTACATGGGTTGTGGAGTATGCTGTGCCATGTACACTTATTCTGATATGTTATGATATGATATGATATGATATGGCCATCTGATATGATATGATATGTTACGGAGTTATTCCCTACTCTGGAGTATGATGTGTTGTGGCGCCAGTGTCGGGGTGGCGACCACGTTCTGTTCACCGAGTCCCATAATGGGGGGCCGGATATGGCATATGTTCTGACATGCATTATCTCTGTTCTGTGAGTAAACATTTTGACATTCCGGTTACTGCACTTATATTCTGTACCCTCTGTTCAGATTATGATTCTGTTTATTGTACTTTATGCTTTACATACTCGGTACATATTCCGTACTGACCCCCTTTCTTCGGGGGCTGCGTTTCATGCCGCGCAGGTGCACCCAGATGACTAGAAGACATTATAGAAGATGTTCCAGCGGCATTGGCAAGCTCCTTTTGCTCCTGGAGTGCTGCCGAGTCAGAGTGTGTATGCTATGTTTTTTGATTATTTGTTAGAGACTTTGCAGACAGAGTCGTGGGTATAGTATGTCAGTTGTGTAAGCGGCTTCGTCAGCCGCTATGCCATTCTGTATTATGTATTAAGTTCTATATGATCACAAATTCTGTTTGATTTGGAAAGCATCGAAAAGAATATTTTGAGAAGTTATTATGTATTTTATCTTTATTTGATTTTAAAAGTCTAATAAGATTTTGTGTGTCCCGAAGGTCTGTGGGTTCGCTCGGCTCCGGATGTGGGGCCGGGTGACCATCACACCCTAGTGGAAATAGGGTGTGACATCATGCATGCTAGCTTTTATATTAAAACAACATCATAAACATATGCATATGCATAAACTGCTTATCATAATCAGCCCACGTCCGGGGTAACCATCTCATGCCGCCCACTAGTGGTGACTGCCCGGCCAACTAGGCACGGTGTTACCGTAAGCCACCCACTTATGCCCAGCGTAGTGGTGTCTGCCCGGCCAGCAAGGCACGGTGTAATCATACTTATACTTAACATCGAGCATGCATGAGAGCCCAAGTAAAAACTATAAATCTAACAGAGTGACGTAAGGTCGGTACCCTCTGATTATATTATGGAACAACCATCAACACTATGTCTCACCTTGAAGGAACTAGTGTCATGAGGTGATATGGCCAACGATGAATAACATCAAGGAAATTGTGAAATAAGATCATTAAGCTCATAATAGAATCAATTCATAAGCTTTGGAATCTCTAGAAGTAAAATCACCACCATCATTATAATAGAACACATCTTATTACTTTCTCATGAGAAGCTTTTAAGAATATTTAACTTGCAACTTTTGGGATGTAAGAAGGTCATGGAAATGTTGAGAAGTAATCATAATTTAGGAATCATGCCCTTGAAAGAAGGGTAGTAGCCTTAACATACCTTCATGCCTTCTCAATGACTAAACATTCACTTTCCAAGCTCACGACTCTACATTCAAGAGAATTCATACTAAAATTAGACAAGTGAAGATACGCTTAAGTTTAGGCTAAAGCGACTAAAAGCTAACGAAAATTTGGCAGCATTTCCTTTGTTTCGAAAAATTTCTCCATATTCTATACAACTCCCAAACATTAATAGAAACACCCATAATATCATAATCAATAGACTTTTTCAAGTTAAACACTGTTCAATCCTCAAAACTCCTTTTCAAAGTCATTCACAACCATAACTACAACACAACACCATATTCGTTCACATATAATACTTCCTCAACATCTTTAGTATCATTCATACCAAGATTATACTCATAGAATACTAAGAATCATGACTCAAGTTGACTTACTACTCAAAAATATCATTAAATCCATGTTTGAGCTTCATACTCTTCTTTCTTCCTTCACTCAAGTGATTCAACAACCAAATACTCTTAATATCATGAAATAGATGTAAAAATCACCTTTGATCATGTAAGGATGAACTTTGGATGGATATACGTCACTTGATAAAAACCCCAACTTCAATACCAAAGGAATTCTTAACTTCTACAAACCCTAGTGAGCCTTCCTTCACTTGATTCTCTTGATTCTTGATAATTAATCCTTGATTTCTCTTAGATTGGTGTGGATATGGTTTGGGGAATGTTCTAGGGCTTTCAAGAGTTGTGGAGAGTGTGGGAAATGAATTAAATGATCATGGGTCATATATATATAAAAAGAGAAAATTCTGGAAAAAGTAACCCTTTTGAGTTATACGGACACTTATACGGTCTGTATAAGTGACCGTATAATACCATCAGGGATTGGACTTCTCTGGAGAGGTTATACGGACCGTATAAATTTATACGGACCGTATAAAGTTATACGGACTGTATAAGTGGTCGTATAACTCAACTTTTCCGAAATTATCCTCGTTGATTCGTTCGATCTCAAATCTTTATAGAACCTTCTTGGCACTTGTATAACACTCCATTAACCATCTAAAGAGCCCTATAACTTCTCCTCAATACATTACTAAATAATCATTAGCTCAATAATTGCGAAACCTTCCCAAACATAACTTAGACTTTACTTCCTTCGACGAACTTAATTTCTCCGATGCATATCACTTCAAAATCTTGTAGTGTACACCTTTAAGCTACCAAATACCCTCCTTAAGATCAAATGGACTTCATGCTTACCTTAAGCTTGTGTTAGTCTATTCACAGCACAACGATATGAAATGTACGAGATGTAACACTGTAGTCAGCCGGGTATGGCACTTAGATGTGCACACCACTGCAATGGGTACGTTATGATGTTACCCCGGACACGGGATGATATGATATATGGATCAGACTGCATATTCCGCAGCACTAACATTTATGGATCGGGCTATACGTTCCACAGCACTAACAGTTATATTATGATATATGTATATGATTTTTGAAAGAAAGCATGCATATCATACGCCCTCAGAGGCACTTTATATATAGAGTTATACAGACACTTTCAGGTATACAATCATACAGATACATTCAGATTCCTTTCATGATTCTTATGTATATATTATTTTCATTCCTTACATACTTTGTACATTATTCGTACTGACTCCACTATTGCTTGGGGGGCTGCATCTCATGCTCGTAGGTCCCGAGATACAGGTTGGTGATCCATCTATTAGGATGTCAGCTCAGCAGATGAGGTTGATGCACTTCATTTGTTCTGGAGATGCCAGGAGTCAGTATGGTCTTATGTATATTTATGTATGCACATATGTATGGGTATGGCGGGGCCCTGTCCATGTCACGTTATGTTATGTTTTCTAGTAGAGGCTTGTAGATAGTTATGTATAGTCAGATGATGTCCAGACTTGAGAGTTCATATGTTGTCACAAGCGGTTATAATAACCTTATCGGTTCATAAAGTATGTCCAACATATTCATACAGATGAGTCTTTCAGATTACTCGATACAGGCATGCTTTCCTTATAAGTCTATTGAGAGTCATATGATGGCCCTATCGGCCTACCTATACTATGTTTATGTTGATGTCACAGATGTATGTCGGATGGTACTTGACTAGTACGATTAGGTGTCTGTCATGGCCCTCCAGTTTGGTTCGTGACATCAACGAATTGTTACTGGTTGGAGGATATGTATTGACTATCGCAAATTGAACAACGCCACCAGAAAAGATAACTTCCCTTTGCCCTTCATGGATCAGATGCTCGATAGATTGGCTGGGCACGATTATTATTACTTTCTGATGGCTATTCGAGCTACAACCAGATCATGATTGCACCTGAGGATCAAGAGAAGACCACATTCACATGTCCATATGGCACGTTTGCATTCAGGAGAAGGCCTTTCGATTGGCGCAATGCTCCAGGTAGTTTCCAGCGGTGCATGATGGTTATTTTCACCGATATGGTGGAAAAACATGTGCAGGTATTTATGGATAACTTCTCTATTTTTGGGGACTCTTTTGATGATTTCTTGTAGAGTTGTGAGCTTGGAAGGAGAACGTTTAGTCATTAAGAAGACGTAAATGTATGTAAGGCTAGTCCTCTTCTTTCAAAAGGCATGACTCTTATATCACCATCTCCTATATATGCTCTCATGACCTTCTTACATTCTAAAAGTTGAAAGCCTAAGATTATTAAGAGCTTCTTATGAGATAGAGATAAGATGTGTTTTATGATAATGATGGGGATGATGATGATTCTATTTCTAGAGATTATAAAGCTTATGAATTGATGTTATCATGAGACTAATGATCTTATTTTATGATTTCCTAAATGTTGTTCATTGTTGATGATCTCACCTCATGATACTAGCTCCTTTAAGGTGAGACATAGCGATGATGTTTGTTCCATAATATAATTGGAGGTTACCGACCTTACGTCACTCCGATAGAGTTATAGCTTTTACTTGAGCTCTCATACATGCTTTATGTTATGTATCTGTGAGTTTACACCATGCCTAGTTGGCCGGGCAGACACCGCTACGATGGGCGTAGTAGGCAGCTATAATGATAATTACACTGTGCCTATTTGGCCGGGCAGACACCACTAGTGGGCGGCATGAGATGGTTACCCAGACGCGGCAATTTATGGTATGTATAGATATGATATGATGTTGTTTCAATATAAAAGTTAGCATGCATGACTCCGCCTTAGGAGGCAATCAGTTACAGGTTATCCCTTCATCTTATGCTCTCTTATTTCTTTATTATGTTGTTACACATGCCTTACATACACTGTACATTGTTCGTACTGATGTCCTTTCTTTTATGGGCGCTGTGTTCATGCCCTCAGGTAGACAGGGAAACGGCACAGACACCTAGGAGCTTTATCAACAGATATACAGGAGCACTCCACTACTCCGGAGTTTCCACTCATTGGTATATTCTTTTGTGTACATATTTGGGGCATGGAGGGTTCCTATCCCGTCCTTATGATTTTCAGCACTCCAGTTAGTGGCTCGTAGTCATATGTGGGTAGTAGATGTCTTATGACCTCTTTAGTGTATGTCTTGTATATCAGTTTGTAGCCTCGTGGGCTTATGTCTATGTATATATATGTTTTTGAGGAGCAATTGAAGATCGCTCCATAATACGTTTTGCTTTAAGAATTATATTTATTCAGGATGAGATAAATGATAAAAGGAAAGGTGGTTCTCGATGGCTAGCTCCGAGTACCCGTCATGACCCTCTAGTTGGGTCTTGACACTATCCAGTCACTGCTGGACTTCATCCACCGGCCTGATTATAAGGCCATTCAAGAAACCTTGTGTGGTGTTGATTCCAAAGCCTCATGGGCCCGTTATACGGGAAAATATCAGAAGCACAGATACATGAAGATGAGTAATTTCAATCAAGAGGCGCGGGTATGGTTGCGATTATTGAACTACCGAATCTGGCCACTAGAGCACTATTTTGAGGTGTAAAAGGATCGAGTATGCATTGTATACTTCCTTATGATGGGGCAATCCATTAACATAGGGTATTTGATAATGGAAGAGATGAAGAAGGTCCGACAACACACCCTGTCGAGGTTGAATTTCGGCAGTACTCTCACGGTTTACTTGATGAGTTTGAATGATAGATTAGCATAGCCGTATGATATAGTGTTATCACCTCCTGAGGACGCCCTTGATATTTCAAATGTCCGAGCACCCGAGTTGAGCAAAAAGCAGCAGCTCACCCTCGCAGAGGAGAGGGCCGCCCAATCCACAGTGCTGGCCCAACTTTACAAAGGGATGACGGTTGTGGCTGAGCACTTCGATGTAGATCTATCCAGTGTGTTCACTGCGATCCCGCATACCCCGTACTCCCGAGCTCTTATGGGTGAAGAGGCCACGTTAGCTGCCGATGAAGATGTGAACTCGGCAGACTTGATTGAGGTTGATAGAGCAGCTGGTGATGAGGTAGAATCCCAGATGGGGTAGGAGGATGAAGAATCTGAAACGGTTGACGGCGAGGTTGATGATGAAGATTACATTGAGGAGGCTGACTAGGCCCTAGTGGGCCTCAAGGAGTATCTCTTGCCTTACTTTTGTTTTTATCTTTTCCTATGCATTGAGGGTATTGCATGAAAGTAAGTGTGGGGTGGGAGTACGTCTTGAGATAGGGGATGCTTATGCCTTAGGATTTGTTTTTTTAGCACTTAACTTTAGTTTATTCTTCCTTTTTAGTTAGGATTAAAAAAATGAACAGAGATACACCAATAGCCAAAAAGCTTTTGTGTTTTTCAGATTAGGCCCTCGGTAGTGGTATAAGGCATCTGTTAGGAGTTTTTTTTTTCTTTTTCTTAGTCATAGAAAGGGCTTTTCCTGATGACGGTAGATGACAACCTGCTTAAGGGAAAATTAGTCCTTAGGTTGGGAACATTCAAATGCTAGGTGCGCGAGTTAGGCGACATATTGGCACATGAGCGATTCTCTATTTTAAATTGAAAGCATGCCTTGAAATTGCATCACTTTTCTCGAAGCACCTGAAAATTGGATTTGTTTAACTCATGCATGACCCACTTGACATTGTTGATGTATTGTTGTTTGATTCGAGGGACAACCGAATCCCTCTTGCGTTGATTGTGTGCCATGTGTGTGTTAGGTTTTACTATTGTATCCATGCTTGGTATTGACATATAGAACTTGCCCCGTATGTTCGTGAAATGAAATGAAGTTTGATTGAACCTAGGAAGTGATAGAGGCATTTCTTTGATTAGTCACTAAAAATCCTAAATTGTTCATCCGACCAATGTGTAAATATTACCCTAGTTAGCCCCTTTGAGCCTTTAGCCTTTTCTTTGATAACAGTCGATTAGCCCGTACCTCTTCGTTCTACTTTGCTTGACTTTTTTATCCAAAATACTCCATGAGCACTTTAATGATTGAAATATGTAATGGGAGTTGGGATGTGAATAAAAAGGGGGATTGGTTATTGATTGAAAACTAGGAAGTCTATGGGAACACCAAATAAAAAGAACAAATTCACTTGTTAGTTGGGGATTGCTTAAACAAAAAGAAAAAAAAAAGATACGAGAATTTAGAAAAGAAAAAAAAAAAGAGAAAAGAGAGTTTCCCTTCTAACTTGTGTGATAATAAAGAATGGTGCTTAAAATGAAAAAGAAGAAAAAGGGTGAATTGGGAGAAGTTGAATGTTGGTTGGTGGTTGGCTTTTGGCTAGTGAAGGAATTGTGCGAAATAATAAGTGTATATGTATTAAAGTGCTTAGGGAGGTTGGCCACTATTACCCAAATATTTTCTACCCGTCCCTTAGCCTACATTACAACCCTCTAAGTCCTACTTGATTCTAGGTTCATCATACTTAAATTAGTAGAGCGGTTACACTACGGGCAAGCCTATGGTATGTCTTATTGAGCATGTGATATTCTTTGTGAGAGTGAGCGGATTTGTAGATTCTACGTCCATTAATATAAAAATATATGTGATTCATGTGAGATATGAATAAATTCTCTTTCGATGAGGGCACATAGTTGGTGACAGAGTGGTGAAGTGTTGATCTCTTGAAAAACTTGCTTAACATTTTTAAAGTGGTGTCAATTTAGTCAAGTGTCCTAAAAGTGAAGTGTTTTGAGATAGTGGTTGTATGTACTAAAATATGAGAGTTTTTTATTTTTGGAATGACTTTTGGAATATTGGCTCATTGTGTGGTTTTGAAAGATTTTTGTGAATTTGTCGTATTAGCCGAAACCCCTTGCAGACCTATTTGAATGGCATGATTGTGAATATGGTAGGTTGGTATAGGTAAGTGTTTTCTCAAGGGCGAGCAAAGTCTAAGTGGTGGGGTGGTGATATTTGGCACAAATATCGGTATTTAGCGTCATTTTACCTCTTGTTCTTAGTACTTTAATCACATTTTCTATGATGAAATCATTGTATTCTATCTTATGTTGGTATATTTTGTGTATTTAGGTACAATAAGGACAAATGATTGGAAACCGAGCAGTTTTGGGTGATTCTGGAGGTGATCTTGTGTGCACGAGTAAACGAGAGGAGCTCGCGACACTTAGAAGAGTTTTGAAAAAAAAAACTAGAGGAAGTAGGTGTTAGACACGTGTCGCGGGTCCAACGGGCAGCAGCTATTCAAGCGTCACACCCGCGTCGCGGGTGAGAGACGGGAAAATCAACTGCAGACCAAGCGAATTGAAAATCACTGAACACACTCGCGTTGCACATGCGACGCAGGTGCAACGCATACAAGCTGCTAGTTTCTCCTATTTTGATTAGGATTGGGTCGAATTATGTTAGTTTTAACCCTATACTATAAATAGATGTTTTATTTGTTATTTAGGACGTGCTGGGATTATTCCAAGACTTGTAAGCCATCATCTTACTTTCTCTCTCTAGAATTATTTTATTTTCTTCTTTTGAACCCTAGTTTCTTCATGAATTCTTGTTTTTTATCCAGATTCATGAGTAGCTAAATTTCTTAATTCTGAGGTTGTGGCGAAAGACATGATAGTTGGTTTGACGACAACTATTATCTATTGATTTTCCATAGTTTGGGTTGCTTATTTATTCTTGATCTTAATTATTTAATTATCTAGCCAATAGTTGAACAGTATCTGTGGCGTGTGAATTGAACTAGGTAGGAAATTTTCATGCATAATAAGAATAAATAGGGCTTGTTCGATATAATCGTTTCGCTAATGAGGAAAGGAATATACCCTTTAGCCTTGGTTAGTTGAGACGGAGAACTAAATGTGTTCCTGTAACCTCTGACAACCATAGGGATATATGTATTATAGTAGCATCTACAGGCTTGTGAGCAACTCGGAAGATACTCATAAATTTATAATTAACCCGTCAACTAGTAACCCAGGAAATAAGATAGGTAGAATTGTCAGAAGATCAACTAGATTGTCGAAATCCGTGACCCTGGAACTCTCCATCATCTGATAAATCTTACAATCTCTATCGAAATATTGTCAGTCACAAAAACACCCATCATAAATTGTTTACTTTTCAGTTTTAGTTTAGTCACAACAAACACTCTAGTTTTCACTTTCTTGAACAGTTTTATTCGAATTTGAATTAGCTTAACAGTAGAATCTAAGTCTCTGTGAGATCGATATCTGGACTTAAAAGTTCTATATTACTTGTATGACCACGTATACTTGCGTGTGCGTTTGGGAGCAACAACCACTATAACACTTTTCCCCCCTTCTACAATATGCTTCGATTGTAGCCTAACTTCTTCGACAACTCTACCCAATCGAGGAAGCCCTTACAACTCGAAACAACACCTATTATAGAACTTCTAGCAAAGTAAATAGGTTACAATTAAAGACCAAAGAATCAAACTAACAACTAAGAACTTAATATCTTCGACTTTAGGGACCGGAATCTTCAGTTGCTCAGCTTGAATCTTTAACAGCACTTTCTTGCTGTGAAGCTATTTGCCTTGAATGTTTTTTTAAAAATTTTGTGCAAAATCTTGAGTTTCAATAGCAATGTGGTGCTTTATATAGGAATAGTGATGGCCGAATTTCTCCTAATCCAGTCCTAATTAGAACTGGTTTCCTTATTTGTTCAACCTCCACATGGTTTCCCCTAATTCCAAGCTCTTTCCTTTTATGAAAGTGCAGCAATATTTTCTTGCTAAACGCTACTTTTTTGATGCAACATGTTTTCTCCATAAACCAAATTCTTCAAGGAATCCTACTTCCAATTATAATCAAATTCGCAGCTTCTGCCCAGCAGTCGAGGAACCTGGTTCCTTCACTTTTCCCTCTGGAACCCAGTTCCTTCAGCAGACATGATAAGGACCTGTTTCTTCTATATGTTTGTTAGTCCTTCTAGTACATTAATTTTCAATCATCAAAACTCGAATTTAGCTGAAGCTCAACAAGTTCTTAATCCCCAACTTGGCTTCAACTTAACTCAACACTCAATGTAATTGTTGCACTGATGTATCTTGATAAAGCTCCAATATCTTATATAGAATTTTTGTTATTGTACTTGCAAGGTATAGTTTTGCTACTACACGGGGACACTGGAACGAAATCAAGCTTATAGTGTGATATCTAAAGAGTACCATTGGTATGGGATTGCTTTATGCTAACATAAAAATTACATATCTTGTTGGTCATGCAGATGCAAGTTATATATCTGATCCACGTAAAGCTCGATCACAGGATACCTATTTATATGCAGAGGTACTACTATATCACGACACTAATAAAAGCAATCCATTGTTGCTACTTCTTCAAATCATGTCGAGATAATAGCTATTCCGGAACTAATAAGTAAAAAAATGTATATAGTCGAGATCAGTGATTCATTTCATTCAAGAAAAATGTGATCTCAAATGTGATACCAAAATACCCACGGTTCTATATGAGGATAATGGTGTGCCCATAACCCAATTAAAGGGAGATTGCATAAAAGGAGACAAAACGAAACACATTTCACCAAAATTATTCTTCACACATGATTTCCAGAAGAATGATGATAGTGATGTACAACAAATCCCTTCAATTAATAATCCAATAGATTTATTCACGAAATCCTTACCAACTTCAACTCCTGAGAAGACGGTATACAAGATTATACTGCGAAACTTAGATAGCTGAGCCATGATTTTATCAAGGGGAATAAAATATACATTGTACACTTTTTTCCTGTAAAGGTTTTTCTACTGGATATTCATGATAAGGTTTTTAATGATGCAACTAGTAATGCGTACTAGGTATATGTACTTTTTTTCCTTCACTAATTTTTTTTCACATGATTTTTTTTGTAAAGTTTTAATGGGGCACATTATACATTAATGAATATCCAAGGGGATTGTTATGAATACACATAATTATGGATGTCAATTTATTAATCACACAACTTCCTGAAAAAACTTATAAGTAACTTATAACAAGTAGTTTTACAAGCAACTACCTGAATTAGCTTACAAAGTAGATTTGCATGCATCTGCATGAAGTAGCTTGCGAGTAGCTTACTCAAATAGCTTGCGAACAACCTTTTTTCTTCTATAAATATAAAGCTAAACTAATTCCTTTTTTCATTAATATAAATTACTACTATAAGAAAGTGTCAATATGGCGCTTTTGTCGTCCTCACATCATTTTTTGAGCAATGAGGCTGCTACACATCACAAAGGAAACTATAGAAATTTCAACATTTGTGCTTACATATGACTGCATGCTGCGATCGGTTTTTTCCCCTTTTCTCAGTTTTGTACTTGGTTCATTTTCTTAAGATTATTGTTGCCTGAACCTTTACTATTGAAGTACTGCGTACTTCTTTAAGGATTTTTCTTGCCCCTTATTTGGTTACATTGTGTATTATTTCCTGTTGTGTTTTTTGGTAAAATTGAGACAACTTTGAAGCCAACTTATTTTCTTTTCTAGTTGAAGGCATGTGTTTGGTATGGAGAAAAATATTTTCTAATTTTTTCATGTTTTGTTGGTTAAAATTTTTGGAAAGCATTTTCTCTTTGAAAATGAGATGAAAAACAACTTTGATAAGTGACAGTTTAAGTTCGTTCTTTCCTTCCAAAGTCCCTAACCCCCACCCCTAAATCACTCTACCCCTCTACTCCGTACACCACCTCTCCACCCCACCCCATCTCTATAATGTTTTTGTAACACCCCGAATATCTTTTAAACTAACTCTTGAATTTTCAATTGATCATATCTTGATAGTAAAGGTATATTTTACTTCACACTTCCTGAATGTGAACTTGACAATATTTGAAACTTGTTTGAAGTGTTATGGTGTAGTTATATAAACTACTCCTACTATGATTATCTTAGTAATTTATTAAATGGATTAGATATATATAAAGCGGGCAGCCCACTTTTTTTTTCATCCTTATCCCAAGTAAGATATATACCCTTTTGGCTCTTCTCCTCTCCACCACCCCCCCCCCCCCCAAATTCGTTTTTCTCCAAAAAAAAAAATACAACACCAAAACCTCTCTCCTCTCATAATATTCATCCACTAAATCAATCATCAAGACTTTCTTTGGTTGAGCCCCAAAAAATACACACGATTGAGGTAAGTTACAAACCCGTTTTTGGACTAGACTGTTGTTAGTGTTTTCAGCATAATTCCTTGTATAAAGTTTAGTTTTAAGTGATTCAAGATGTTCTAGAAATCTATTTCATAGCCCTACAACTTTATTTCAGGCTCCAAAACCCGGTTTGGCTTGTATTTACTCAAAAATGGGTGATGAAGTACAGGGCAGATGTTGCCCAGATTTCTATTTTGCAAACCCTACATGTACTACTGTTAGTATTTTGAGCATATCTTGTAGTACAAAACTGCTATGGGTGAGATTTAAATTTTTCTGAAACCCCAAGACATATATCTATGACTTTCATTAAGGCCACAAAGTCTATCTTTGCCATTTACCCCTTTGAAACTGAACGACAATACAAGACAGTAGTACTGTCCAGAATTCTTATTTTGATAGTTTAGGGTGATTTCCACTGATTTCATGTTTAGTTTCGACGTGCTGAAACCATTGGACTTAAGTAGATATTTGATTGTGTATTTAAGGTATATTCTCTTGTACAAGCTAAGAGGAATTGATTGATGAAGTGGACTTTGGTTGGTCTATGGCGTAGACGATTTGAACTCCTCGAGTTGTGGTAGAACTTGTTGTGTGATAAAACACCAAGGTTTGTGTATAAACTTGAACTTGGAATATCTTTATTTTCTGGAAGTTTTGAAGTATCTTGATGGGTTGTTTCCTTACTCTTCATCTTATATCATTGTATGGTTATTATCTCAAGTATTGCAAAACTTCCGCTAAATCGCCCACTTGTACGACTTGCTTGATCATTTTGCATTCTTGTTGGGACTTTGTCCTTCTTGTTGCGGTGACTTTGTCATCGATATTGGCATGCCTCTTGATTCAGATCATGCCCATCTTGACTTTGGATTTACATTTCGTCTTGATGATGGATTTTCGTCCATTTTCGAGTACGAGCGGAAAGCCACTTTCAACATGGCTCTTGATTCTCCTGATTATTGGGTGATGACCCTTCTTGATTTGGGGCTTGGTGTTACACCTCAGAAATTTCTCCGTACTTGTATGATGAGTGGAATGATGAATATTTTGAGTGTATGATGTTTTGTTAAGTCGGGAATGGCTAATTAAGAATTTTTGAAAATAAGAAAGTCGCGGAAAATTTTCTGTCCAGTGGTCGTATATGGCACTATACAGCCCGTAAAGTGATTTACGGACCGTATAGTGCAATCGTCCTTCAGCTTGCCAAAAATCTCAAGTTCTGCCAAGTGTTGGATATGGTTAAATACGACCCAGTTTACGGCCCGTAAACTGGTTTACGGTCCATAAACCAAGTCGTAAACTGCCATGTCCCTCAGCCAAAACTTTCTGTCTTTGAAATGATTAAATACAGCCATGGAGGACGAACCGTAAACCAAAATACGGTCCGTATATGGTGGTTTACGACCACTGTTCATCCCGACAATTTTTCATTAAAGACCAGATTTTGAATTATTAAAAGGGAACTTAAGCCTCAATTCACGTCATTTTCTTCCACACAACTCAAGAAACTTCTAGACCTCTCCACATACTTCATCTATAGAAATCCCAAAGAATCAAAATAACATCAAGACCAACAACACCAAATTCATGAAATCAAGTGTAAGAACACAACAAAGGATCATCTAAGTGAAGAAATTTCAAAGAAGGTGGAACTAGGGTTTTGGTCAATTGAAGTATTTCAACTTAAGGATTGTTCAACCATCATCCAAGGTAAGTTTCATGATTATTCCATGTTGTTTGAAGTATTGGAAAGCTTAGACACTTGAAATGTAGAAGAGCATAGAAATGGGTCATTATTGAGTGAATAGTGACATAAATGAATGATAGTGGAATTGAATTGCGAATGTTGAAGTGTTGTGAGTACAAATACTTTATAAATGAATTTTAATATCATGAAACAAGCATTAAATGCATGAAAACGCAAGGATGAGCTAGAAGTAGAAATAAGGGAAAATTGGAGGAAAATGGTGGATTTTGCTAAACGCACGTAAATGACGATTGTCGATTATGATATTGCGAATAATATTATGAATATTGGGAGTTGATATAGAACGTGAGAAAAGTAGTATGAGCGAAGGAAGCGCTGCCCAACTTCTCCTAGAATTAGCGACGCGTTATTATAGTTAGTTTACTAATGTTGATACGAATTCTCTTATGAAGGTAACGACGTGATATCGACGGAGAACAAGTGAGCGATATCTTAGCTAAACGACCAAGGTATGTGAGGCTAGCCCTTTTTTCTAATGGCATGAATCTTTTAGCTTGAATCCCTATTCCTTTCATGAGTTCTTATATTCCAAGAAGTTAAAAGCTTGTACCTATGAATGTCTATATGAGATAAGTTATACGATATGATGACACTAGAATGATGATGATGTTATTCCTTGCCTACACTCACCTTATGTAATAGTCCTTTCAAGGTGAGGCAGAATGTCCATAATGGTTCCATAATGTAACCGGGGGATCACGACCTTACGTCACCCCGATAGAGTAAAGTTGATCATGAGCCTCATACACGCATTATGATAAGATAAGTATTTTATGATAAGCATATTACTATGAGTATTTACGTTAAGCATGTCATGATTGCATTTACACCGGGCCTAGTTGGCCGGGCAGACACCGCTTCGGCGGGCGGCGATACGGATACACCACGACCTACGGGCGTGGGCAGACACCACTAGTGGGCGGCATGAGATGGTACCCCGGACGCGGGAGGCCTGGACGCGGGCTAATGTTATTGATTATCACACCGTTCCGACATGGACGGGCAGCTTGCATATGATGCATACATGTTATGATGATGAGTATGAGTAAGACATCATGCATTACTTCATTTATGATTATCAGTCAGATTCAGATGTCTCGTGTTGATGTTATTCCCATATTATTGATGTCTCCTTTCATTATGTATGTTATATCCCACAATTTTGCATGTTCGAAAAAATTGAAATAATTGTGACAAGTTAAAGACAAGGCTATATTTTGATTTTGTTCAATATATATAAGTTGTTCATGGAAAATATTGGTGTGGAAATATGGAAGGAGGCCAAGGGCGAAATTGAAATTTCGGAAATTTGTTTCGGGAATTACAAATTATGATCCATCATTAATTGGGCTCAAAAAAAAACAAAAAAAAAAAGAAATTGAGGCCCAACCGGCCATGGCCCAACAAAAGACCCAAGCCCATGTCAATTCATCCATGTGGTAATTAAATAAATAAAGGGGCTATGGTTCATTCTAGACCATTCATGAAAGCAAAAAAAAAAAAAAAGAGCAAGAACCAAAGGAGGGGGTTTCGGCCCCCTTCAAGAAAAAGAAAAAAAAAAGTGTTCCAAGTCCTTCAATTGTGATCCAAAAATCATGATTTTCTAGCCATATTACTAACTCAAGGATGCTCTTCAACATGGTATAATTTTTGAGGCAAGGAAGTGCTTGTGTTGGCAAGTGGAAGTTTGAAGAAAAAGGTAAGAATTTCACTCTTTTATATTGGAAGAATTATATATATATGTTGTAGCATGTGGAAATGAATAAAAAGTGTGAAATTGATGTGTTGTGGGTGTGTTTGTATGTGGCCGGATGTGGGGGTGTTGGAGAGAAGATGAATTTATTTTATTTAGTGTATTAATTATGTTGTTGTGTTCTTGTGGAGTAAATGAAGGAGAATGGTTCATGTTGACATGAAAAATCCATTGTTAAGTTGTTGTAGGAAAATATGCAACTTTAGTATAGTTTATGTAATTGTGAGAATGAAATTGTAAGATGCAAATTGTTGTTGTTGTAAATAAAATTGGACGATAAGAATATGTTGTGGATGTTTATGTGGAAGATTGGAAGTTTAGGTGAATTATGGTTTTGGTGGAAGTTTGTATATTTTGTATATTTGTGAATATTTAGTAGAAACGATATGAAATGCTTCTGAATTGTATGGTGATGATCTTGGTTGGGAATGAATATGAGAATGTTGGTATTGATTTGAAAATGGGAAGTTGGAATAAAAGATATTGCATTATGTTGGAAAGAAGATTAGTTGTGTTATATTGTGTTTTATAATGATTGTTGATGTTGTGGGCATTGTTGTTGGTTTGGTTGTTGTTATTTTGAGCCGAGTTATACTCTCGGGGCAGTGAAATTATAGGGGAAATGCTGCCCAAATTTTTGTAGACAAGTAATGAATTAAAGATGTGAATGCTAAAAGCCTTACTATTGACAATTGGTAAGTATGACCATTTGTAGATTTTGGGCGAAACGGGAATTGAATCTGGACGAGCGTAAGGCGCAACTAAGGTATGTAAAGCTCACCCTTTCCTTCTTTTGGCGTGTCCTATGTATACTAGGTCAAGACTTGAGTCTCGGGAACAATTTTGTCCATCGAAACCCGAGTTTGATTTTGAATACTATTCGTTCAACGTAATTGAACTATAATTCTTATGTTTTGTTGGAAAAGTGTCTAAACATCCATAACTTCCACAAGCGTATTCGGATTGCTTTGAAACTTTCTTGGATGACTCCATAGAGTCCAATGTTTGTAATTTATATCCGCCACCTCGACTTGACCCGAGGTGGGCCCACAAGTTCCGAAACTTCCTTCGCTTGTCTCACTTGAGCTATTCTTGTATGATATAAAAGTAAGTATTCTGATATTCTGGATAAGCTACTTACCTTCTGTATTTTTTTTCCTGATATACGATTCTTGTGTGATGCATGATTCTGGCATGTGTAACTTATGTTTGGAAAGTAATAAAGTTGGCACTTGTATTATTGTGCGCACTGTGTGGTATTGACCGCTGGACCCCCTGACCGCAGTGTGTGCGACATTGACCGCTGGACCCCTGACCGCGGTATGCCGCACTATGCGATATTGACCGCTGGACCCCTGACCGCGGTATCTGCGACATTGACCGCTGGACCCCTGACCGCGGTATGTCTGGTTTGGGATGCTAACCGCTGGACATTTGGTCGCGGTATGTGTGATAGTGACCGCTGGACTCTTGGCCGCGGTAATTGTGTGTTTGATTTTCTGTGTGTATGAGACGGAAATGTTTTTCAGAAAGGAAGCAAAGCAGTTTGGCATTCTGGTTGCCGTATTTGTCTTCCGGGATCTGATATATATGTGCTATCTGTATCCGTATATGCTTATGACTCTGCAGGTAAGATTCCGTCTGTTACCCTTCCAGAAATCTGATTCGAACTATGATTTTATCTGTTACACTTCTGGAAGTCTGATTCGGATAATGATCCTGTTTGCTTCACTCCTGTATGTCTGACTCAGGCTATGATTCAGTCTGTTATACTTCTGTACCACTGACTCTGATTACGATTATGTCAGCCACATTCTGTGCCCTGATTCGTATGGTGATTTTGTCCACTATATCCCTGTACTTCTGGTTCGGACTATGATTATATTTGTTATATTTCCGCTTTACATATTCAGTACATTTTCCGTACTGACCCCCTCTTCTTCGGGGGCTGCGTTTCATGCCGCGCAGGTACTCCCAGGTGAGTTGAAGACAGTATAGGAGATGTTCCAGTGCAGATGGCAAGCTCCATTTGTTCCCGGAGTGCTGCCGAGTCAGAGTTTGTATGTTATGCTTTCTGGATTACGTTAGAGACTTTGCAGACAGCGTCGTGGGTATTGGTTGTCAGTCTGTAAGCGGCTCCGTCAGCCGATATGTCGGTCTGTGTTATGCACTGAATTATGTATGATCATAGATTTATTCGGCTTGGATGCTACGAGAAAGAATATTTCAAAAAAAAATTACTATGTATTTCACCTTGTGTGATTTAAAAAGTTTGACGTGATTTTATGTACAGCAAAAGTCTGAGGGTTCGCTCGGCCCTAGGTAAGGGTCGGGTGCCCATCACACCCTAGGGATATTGGGGTGTGACAATGTGTGCCTCTCATACTCGGTACAATATTCGTACTGACGTCCTTTCTTCGGACGCTGTGTTCATGCCCACAGGTAGACAGGGAGGAGAGTTTGGCCCAGGTCCTCAGTAGCTGTCAGCTGATAGATAGCACTCTATTGTTCGGAGGTGCTTATGGCTATTCTTTTGATGTACATTCATATATGCATATTTTGGGCATGACGGAGTCTTGTTCCATCTATGTATTCATTATGTTAAAAGAGGCTTGTAGATACGCAGTGTGGGTTAGATGGTCTCACAAGATGTTTTTATATGTATGTATATTATTTTGATGGCCAAGAGGCAAATGTATATAAAGTATTTATGTTTTAATTAAATATGATTTTCCTACAATTGGTATGTAAAATTGATAAAAGAGTATCAAATGAGCAAGACAAGCAGTAGAGTAAGCGGTGCTCGGTAATTGCTCCGGGTACCCGTCGCGGCCCCTAGTCGGGACGTGACAGAAGTGGTATCTGAGCAGTTCGCCCTAGGAACTGTCTACGAGCCGTGTCTAGTAGAGTCTTGTTTATGGTGTGTTGCGCGCCACGCTAATAAACAAGAGGCTACAGGGAATTTAGGAAAATGACCATTCTTCTTATCATGAAATCGTGCGTTAGAGCCATGCCTAGGATTATGTTCTTCCTAAAAGTGCCTTATGGTTTCAGAAAAATGTCGCCGAAAGGAAAAGCTACAGCTGCCCAGAAAGGCAAAGCTACGACAAAGAGGCAGGCGGAAAGAGAGCCTCCGGCAAATGTAGAGGAAAGTGAATCGCAAAGTGAGGTCGCACCCAATGTAGAAGAGCAGGGAGGAGCCTCAGCTCCGATTCCTCCACCGGGTGCTTCGGGTCAACAAGTGTCCGAGGCCATACATTTATTGACACAGTTGGTTGCCGCTCAGGCACAACGACAGAATGCGGGCCCAAGTGATCGTTCGGCTAGTACAAGAGCCCGTGATTTCCTTACTCTAAACCCTCCAGAATTTTTCGGGTCGAAGCCGGATGAGGACCCACAAGGTTTTATCGATGAGATGTTGTGGACGCTGAGACTTATGCATGCTTCTGAGACTGAATCTGTGGAGTTGGCCTCTTATAGACTCCGCGACGTGGCGGTGCTATGGTACAAGAATTGGGTGATAACAAGAGGAGAGAATGCACCACCTCTCGTGTGGCAAGAGTTTGTAGATGCCTTTATTCGTCATTACTTGCCACCTGAAGTCCGCCGAGCTAGAGCAGACAGGTTCTTGAATTTGAAACAGGGAAGCATGAGTGCCCGAGAGTATAGTATGCAATTCAACTCATTGGCCCGGTATGCTCCGACTATGGTAGCTGACATGGGAGACCGAGTCTATAGATTTGTGAGTGGTTTAGGACCACATTTGTTCAGAGATTTTCTGACAGCCTCTTTGCAAGACGGGATGGATATTTCCCGAATACAGGCCCATGCTCAGAACCTCGAGGAACGACAACGACAGCAGAGAAGTGATCGTGAGGGTGACAGAAGACAAGGCAAGAGGGATAGATCTATGGGGGAGAGCAGTGAGTACCGAGGGGGACCGAGACAGACGCATTCCAGGCACTCAGGTCAGTCAGCGACCAGTGCACCTCCCAGATTCTCGGATAGGAGATTTGACCGTTCTTTTCAGTCAGGCCAGGGGCAGAGTTCGAGGGCCTCCGATTCGCAGTCTAGGGGAGACTTTAGCCAGAGGAGACCTCCAGTACCGCGGTGTAGCCAGTGTGGCAAATTGCATTCCAGACAGTGTCGTCAGGGTTCAGATGCTTGTTATGCTTGCGGGCAGTTTGGTCATATGATGAGAGATTGCCCTTCAGCGAGAGATAGAGCGGGGACTCAGCCCACAGGTTCAGCAGCGGGGTCTTCTTCAGTGCGCCCGACAGCACAGACTCCTCAGACTACAGCAGGTAGAGGCAGAGGTAGAGGGGGAGCATCCACTTCAGGTGTTGTTCAGCCCCATGTATATGCCTTAGCCGGGCAACAGGATCTTGAGTCTTCCGCAGACGTCGTCACAGGTACCTTGACTATATTTTCCCGTGACGTATATGCTCTGATTGATCCGGGTTCTACCTTCTCATATATTACTCCGTATATCGCTGATTGTGTTGGGGTGAGACCCGAGCCGATTAAACCTTTCGAGGTATTCACTCCGGTTGGTGATCCTGTAATAGCGAGACAAGTATATAAGGACTATGTAGTCATTATATGTGATCGCCAGACGACAGCGGATTTGATTGAACTTGAAATGATAGATTTTGATGTACTTATGGGTATGGACTGGTTGGCATCGTGCTATGCTAATGTTTGTTGCCGGACAAAGGTAGTTCGATTCCAATTTCCGGGAGAGCCCATACTTGAGTGGAAGGGAAATATGGCATCCCCAAAGGGTAGGTTTATTTCCTACCTTAAGGCGAGAAAAATGATAGCCAAAGGTTATATTTGTCATCTAGTTCGGGTTCACGACACGGAAGCGGGAGTGCCAACTTTCCAGTCTGTCCCAGTAGTGAATGAATTTCCAGATGTGTTTCCCGACGAGTTACCAGGCCTTCCTCCAGAAAGGGAAATCGACTTTGCTATTGATGTATTACCAAACACCGAGCCTATTTCTATTCCTCCGTATCGAATGGCTCCAGTAAAACTGAAAGAGCTAAAAGCACAGCTAAAAGATTTACTAGAGAAGGGGTTTATAAGGCCTAGTTCTTCGCCGTGGGGAGCACCAGTCCTGTTCGTAAAGAAGAAAGACGGATCTCTACGAATGTGCATCGACTACAGGCAGTTGAACAAGGTGACAATAAAGAATAAATACCCTCTTCCCAGAATCGACGATTTGTTTGATCAATTACAGGGCGCTAAGTGGTTCTCCAAGATAGATCTGAGATCGGGTTATCATCAGGTGAGAATTAGGGAAGCAGATATTCCCAAGACTTCCTTCAGGACAAGATATGGTAACTACGAGTTTCGAGTAATGTCGTTCGGGTTGATGAATGCCCCGGCAGTGTTCATGAATTTAATGAATAATGTGTTTAGGCCGTTCTTGGATCTCTTTGTGATAGTGTTTATCGACGATATCCTGGTATATTCTCGCACAGAATCAGAACATGCAGATCATCTAAGGATTATTCTTGGCGTTCTTCGAGATCGAGAATTGTATGCAAAGTTTTCAAAGTGCGAGTTTTGGCTTAATTCTGTAGCATTCCTGGGTCATGTTATTTCAGATGATGGTGTTCGAGTCGACACTCAGAAAATAGAAGCTGTGAAGACTTGTCCAAGACCTACGACGCCTACAGAAGTGCGTAGTTTCCTTGGGTTAGCAGGATATTATAGAAGATTTGTAGAGGGTTTCTCATCTATTTCAGCCCCATTGACAAAGTTAACCCAGAAGTCGGCTAAATTCCAGTGGAGTGATGCCTGTGAGCGTAGCTTCCAAGAGTTGAAAAACAGGTTGACCTCAGCGCCAGTGCTAACACTTCCAGAAGGATCAGATGGCTATGTAGTATATTGTGACGCCTCCGGTGTGGGATTGGGATGTGTGTTGATGCAGAATGGGAAAGTTATTGCATATGCTTCGAGACAGTTGCGAAAACATGAACAGAATTATCCCACTCATGATCTTGAGCTAGCTGCGGTCATTCATGCATTGAAAATGTGGACACTAATTATATGGTGTGCACGTGGACATCTATACGGATCACAAAAGCCTTCAACATATTTTCAAACAGAAGGAGTTGAACCTGCGGCAAAGGCGATGGTTAGAATTACTGAAGGATTACGATGTGAACATCCTATATCATCCAGGGAAGGCGAATGTAGTAGCAAATGCACTTAGCCGCCGATCGATGGGTAGTTTATGTGGAGTTCCTTCGGAAAATCGAGAAATGGTTCGTGAGGTCCATCGGTTAGCAAGTCTCGGCGTACGGCCGATTGATTCGGGAGATGTAGGTATTAGCGTCAATGACCCCATACTTTCATCATTGAGTCTAGAAGTGAAGGAACAGCAATATGAAGATCCCCAGTTAAGCCACTATCGAGATCTATCTCATGAAAAGGAAAAGTCTCCATTCGAAGTTTCCATAGAAGGGGTTCTTAGATATCGAGACAGATTATGTGTACCGAATGTAGCAAACTTGCGCCAATGGATTTTAGAGGAAGCACATTATTCCCGGTATTCCGTCCATCCAGGTGCAACTAAGATGTATCATGACCTCAAATAGATATATTGGTGGGATGGCATGAAGCGAGACATAGCAGAATTCGTAGCCCAATGTCCGAATCGCCAGCAAGTGAAAGCCGAGCATCAAAAGCCAGGAGGGTTATTGCAAGCAATGGAAATTCCTACGTGGAAATGGGAAGAAATTAACATGGATTTTGTGGTAGGATTACCCCGTACGCGAGGGAAGTATGATTCTATATGGGTGATCGTGGATAGACTCACGAAAGCAGCTCATTTTCTCCCCGTTAGAACCACATATTCAGCGGAAGATTATGCTAAGTTGTATCTCAAGGAGATTGTACGACTTCACGGTATTCCTTTGGCCATTATCACAGACAGAGGGGCACAGTTCACAGCCAAGTTCTGGAAGTCCTTCCAAGAAGGTCTAGGTACTCAAGTTAAGCTCAGCACGGCGTTCCATCCGCAGACCGACGGACAAGCCGAGCGTACAATTCAAACCTTGTAAGATATGCTACGAGCGTGTATGCTGGACTTTGGTGGTATTTGGGATGAGCATTTGCCTCTTATTGAATTTTCCTATAATAACAGCTATCATTCCAGTATTCAAATGGCTCCATACGAGGCCTTATATGGAAGAAAATGCAGATCTCCAATTGGATGGTTTGAAACCGGAGAAGCACAATTGATAGGCCCCGACTTGGTCCAACAAGCAGTTGAAAAGGTTAAAGTAATTCGAGACCGACTGTTAACAGCTCAAAGTCGCCAAAAGTCTTATGCAGATAGTCGCCGACGAGATTTGGAATTTCAAGTGGGCGATTGGGTGTTCCTGAAGGTATCGCCGATGAAGGGAGTGATGACATTTGGCAAGAAGGGAAAGCTAAGTCCCGGATATATCGGACCCTACCAGATCATTCGCAAGCTGAGCCGAGTAGCCTATGAATTGGACTTGCCTTCAGAGCTCGAATCCGTGCATCCAGTATTCCATGTTTCGATGCTCCGTAAGTGTATTGGAGACCCAACAAGAATAGTTTCGGTTGATGATGTGCAAGTAACAGAGAAGCTAACATACGAGGAAATGCCCATTGCCATTTTGGATAGACAAGTACGAAGGCTTCAGAATAAAGAGGTTGCTTCAGTCAAAGTTCTATGGCGGAACAATAATCGGGAAGAAATGACTTGGGAAGCGGAGGAGAAGATGAAATCTATGTACCTCCATTTGTTCTAATCCCCAGAAGAGATTCAAGATGAGACGTCGATGATGTAAGGTATGTATGTTTTAATTTTATGTTTTTGGTCGTGTTTGGCCATAAATGTGTTGATATTGTGATATAGCCCTGTGAGGCGAAGATATTGTGGGTTGTTGTAATGGAAAGGTAGTGTCCAAATTATAAAGGAAACTCTGGCAAAAAAAAATTCCAGAATCCCCGAGTGTCGAACATTCGAGGACGAATGTTCCAAAAGGGGGGGAGAATGTTACACCTCGGAAATTTCTCCGTACTTGTATGATGAGTGGAATGATGAAGAGTTTGAGTGTATGATGTTTTGTTAATTCGGGAATGGCTAATTAAGAATTTTTGGAAATAAGAAAGTCGCGAAAAATTTTCTGTCTAGTGGTCGTATATGGCACTATACGGCCCATAAAGTGATTTACGGACCGTATAGTGCAATCGTCCGTCAGCTTGCCAAAAATCTCAAGTTTTTCCAAGTGTTGGATATGGTTAAATACGACCCAGTTTACGGCCCGTAAACTGGTTTACGGTCCGTAAACCAGGTCGTGAACTGCCATGTCCCTCTGCCAAAACTTTCTGTCTTTGAAATGATTAAATACGGCCATGGAGGACGGACCGTAAACCAAAATATGGTCCGTATATGGTGGTTTACGACCACTGTTCATCCCGACAATTTTTCATTAAAGACCAGATTTTGAATTATTAAAAGGGAACTTAAGCCTCAATTCACGTCATTTTCTTCCACATAACTCAAGAAACTTCTAGACCTCTCCACATACTTCATCTATAGAAATCCCAAAGAATCAAAAGAACATTAAGACCAACAACACCAAATTCATGAAATTAAGTGTAAGAACACAACAAAGGATCATCTAAGTGAAGAAATTTCAAAGAAGGTGGAACTAGGGTTTTGGTCAATTGAAGTATTTCAACTTAAGGATTGTTCAACCATCATCCAAGGTAAGTTTCATGATTATTCTATGTTGTTTGAAGTATTGGAAAGCTTAGACACTTGAAATGTAGAAGAGCATAGAAATGGGTCATTATTGAGTGAATAGTGACATAAATGAATGATAGTGGAATTGAATTGCGAATGTTGAAGTGTTGTGAGTACAAATACATTATAAATGAAGTTTATATATCATGAAACAAGCATTAAATGCATGAAAACGCAAGGATGAGCTAGAAGTAGAAATAAGGGAAAATTGGAGGAAAATGGTGGATTTTGCTAAACGCACGTAAATGACGATTGTCGATTATGATATTGCGAATAATATTATGAATATTGGGAGTTGATATAGAACGTGAGAAAATTAGTATGAGCGAAGGAAGCGCTGCCCAACTTCTCCTAGAATTAGCGACGTGTTCTTATAGTTAGTTTACTAATGTTGATACGAATTCTCTTATGAAGGTAACGACGTGATATCGACGGAGAACAAGTGAGCGATATCTTAGCTAAATGACCAAGGTATGTGAGGCTAGCCATTCTTTCTAATGGCATGAATCTTTTAGCTTGAATCCCTATTCCTTTCATGAGTTCTTATATTCCAAGAAGTTAAAAGCTTGTACCTATGAATGTCTATATGAGATAAGTTATACGATATGATGACACTAGAATGATGATGATGTTATTCCTTGCCTACACTCACCTTATGTACTAGTCCTTTCAAGGTGAGGCAGAATGTCCATAATGGTTCCATAATGTAACCGGGGGATCACGACCTTACGTCACCCCGATAGAGTAAAGTTGATCATGAGCCTCATACACGCATTATGATAAGATAAGTATTTTATGATAAGCATATTACTATGAGTATTTACGTTAAGCATGTCATGATTGCATTTACACCGGGCCTAGTTGGCCGGGCAGACACCGCTTCGGCGGGCTGCGATACGGATACACCACGACCTACGGGCGTGGGCAGACACCACTAGTGGGCGGCATGAGATGGTACCCCGGATGCGGGAGGCCTGGACGCAGGCTAATGTTATTGATTATCACACCGTTCCGACATGGACAGGCAGCTTGCATATGATGCATACATGTTATGATGATGAGTATGAGTAAGACAACATTCATTACTTCATTTATGATTATCAGTCAGATTCAGATGCCTCGTGTTGATGTTATTCCCATATTATTGATGTCTCCTTTCATTATGTGCGCCTCTCATACTCGGTACAATATTCGTACTGACGTCCTTTCTTCGGACGCTGTGTTCATGCCCACAGGTAGACAGGGAGGAGAGCTTGGCCCAGGTCTTCAGTAGCTGTCAGCTGATAGATAGCACTCCATTGTTCGGAGGTGCTTATGGCTATTCTTTTGATGTACATTCATATATGCATATTTTGGGCATGACGGAGTCTTGTTCCGTCTATGTATTCATTATGTTAATAGAGGCTCGTAGATACGCAGTGTGGGTTAGATGGTCTCACAAGATGTTTTCATATGTATGTATATTATTTTGATGGCCAAGAGGCAAATGTATATAAAGTATTTATGTTTTAATTAAATATGATTTTCCTACAATTGGTATGTAAAATAAGCTCGGTGTCACGTAATAGTCTTACATACTTAGACACGTATACGTAAGGGTCCATAAGCATCATTAACATCATTATCATTATCGTTTTTGTTACGTCTATCCTTGGAGGATCAACTATCGTATAAAGGATGCAACGGAATCATAAAAGTATTGAGGATCATGAGCTTTAGTAGCTTTGGAGATAGAGTCATTTGAAGGACGTTATAGAACTCATAAAAAGGATATACATAGCCAAGGAACCATGCCTTATCGAAAGAAGGGTTAGCCTTACATACCTCTTTGTGTTGTCAACTATCTAACATTCACCGTTGAAGCTTGAATAATCTACATTTAGAAGGGTTCATGCCATGGTTAAGCCTTAATGATACTCTTAAATTCGAACTAGAATAATTCATAGTCTAATGAAAATTGGGCAGCATTTCCCCTATTTCATCAACTTCCACCATATCACAAAAAAACTCCCAACAACTACAATAACATCCATAATACGCTCATAATATCCAATTCAAGTAATCTCATTACACTAAGCCTTCAATATTCACCCCCATGTTCAACTCATACTAGCAACTTCATAACCATTTTAGCACATTTTCATATAATGCTTCTTCATCACCATTATTACCTTCCATAACATGGTTATATTCATATCATACTAAGAATCATGACTACATATATATTACTACTCATAAACATCATAAAAGCTACATTCAAACTCCGTTTTCTACTTTCTTCTTCTACCCTAGTCTTTCAACCTCTCCATAGTTCAAATAACATGAAATGATCATAAAACTTACCTTTGATTGAGTAGGAATAACCCTTGGATGGAAATACTTCACTTGAAGAAAACCCTAGCTTAAATCCATTAAGTCTTCTCGACTCTAGCAACCCGTAAGAGCTTTCTTATACTTAATTCCCTTAGATTAATGATATGAGCCTTGGATCTCCTTTGGATTCTTGTATATGAAATATAGGGAATGTTCTAGAGACTTAGAGAGAAGTGGAGAAGTGTTAAAATGAAAATAATGAAGTTGGATCACATTTATACACTTGAGAATAACTCAGCCCGTCAGGTGTTATACGGACACTTATACGGTCCATATAACATTGTACGGTCCGTATAAGTGGTCGTGGTTCACCATCAGGGAAATCATCTTCCTACTGGGGGTTATACAGACCCCTTATACGGACCGTATAAGTGGTCGTATAACTCCACTTCCCTGAAATGGTTTCCGTCGTTTCGTTTGATCTCCAATTCTTATGGAACCTTCTTGACACTTGTGTAACACTTTGTTACCAATCTAAGTAGAGTTACAACTCTTCTTTAAGACATTATTAAGTCAGCATTAGCTCAGTACTTTACGGAAATTTTCCAAAACACCACATATACTTTTCCCTTCTTAAGAAACTTTCTCATCTTACTTCCAACATCTTTGAAGTCTCAACTAGGATCGTTAAATAACCTTCCTTACTTATAGAAATATCATATTCGTCTCACCCTGCATTAGTCTATCTATCATATGACGACACGAAATATTTTCGAGGTGTAACAATGCACCTCCCCCGGTTTGGCAAGAATTTGTAGATGCCTTCATCCGCCACTATTTGCCACCCGAGGTTCGTCAGGCTAGAGCGGATAAATTCTTAAATTTGAAGCAAGGAAATATGAGTGCTCGGGAGTATAGCCTTTACTTTAACTCATTGGCTAGATATGGTCCGACCATAGTGGCCGATATGGGAGATAGAGTGCATAGGTTCGTGAGAGGCCTAGGGCCACATTTGTTTAAAGATTGCCTGACGGCTTCGCTACAGGAGGGGATAGAAATTTCCCGTATTCAGGCCCATACCCAGAACTTAAAAGAGCAGTAACATGCGCAAAGGAGTGAGCGCGATATCGATAGAGGGCAGAGTAAAAGGGCCAGATCTATGGGTACCGGTAGCGACTATAGAGGGGGATCAAGGCAGACACATTTTAGATATTCAGGCCAGTCAGCGACTAGTGCACCTCCTCGGTTTACATGTAGGAGATTTGATCGCTCCATTCATTCAGGACAGGGTCAGAGTTCGAGAGCCTTAGGTTCTCAGTTTGGGGGTGACTTTAGCCAGCGGAGACCACCAGTACCACGATGTAGCCAGTGTGGTAATGTCACGACCCAACCCCGTAGGCCATGACTAGTGCCCGAGTTGGACACTCATATTATCTGTTAACTATAATCATTTATAATCAGCATGTCATGATCTCATTTGTATAAAAAGGTAGAGTGTTATTTTAAAGCTGCCAAGTTTTGTATGTCTTAGGCACCTGTCTCCTGAGGAGTTGCACTTTTTAAACAACAACATGTATATATTCCTACGCAAGCTGACAAGGCTGCCACGATATGCAAAATACCAAACATACATATATATGCAAGCCAACAAGGCTGCCATTACGAATGGGTACGCCCCAAACATAAGTCATAGTCATAAAACGCATCAACAACTACAAACAGACCCACACAGATGTCCACAGACCTCTAAGAGTAATGACTGTATCATATGGCGGGACAGGGCCCCGCCGTACCCAATTAAACACATATGAGTACAACATAAGGGAGTTATACCACAAGCTAGCTCCGGATCAAAGGAGCAGTCCAAAATAGCTGAATAAGTGTCCTAGGCTGGCGGATCTCCGAAACGAGCGTCTGTACCTGCGGGCATGAACGCAGCCCCCCGAAGAAAGGGGGTCAGTACGGAATATGTACTGAGCATGTAAAGCTTGAAACATAGTAATAGACTTATATTGAGACGAGGTATATAGGATTCAATGCAACAACCAAAATTTCATAAAACTTGCCTTTGAACATATTTCATCTGTATCATTCTCATATCAATGTCATTATAGAGTTTTGTAATCAAAGCTGCATAGCATAATCATTCTGTATATAACATATATTACGTGTCCCGGCCCTTTAATGAGGGACTCGGTAATTAAAATCATAGCATCATAATCATAAACATGTACGTGTCCCGGCCCTTTAATGAGGGACTCGGTAATAAGGAATATATGCCCTCCTGGCCACCATCTCCATATCATCATATCATCATCTTATCATCATATCATCATCATATCATATATATATATATATATATATATATATATATATATATATATATATATATATATATATATATATATATATATATAACGTGTCCCGGCCCTTTAATGAGGGACTCGGTGAATAATATAGTAAACATGCGCATGAAAACGTATCCTGGCCCGGGACTCAGTGAACGATATAGCGGTAGGCATGAGTAGAATAACAGGCAACCACATATATGCAATTTATCTTTTTGAGACTCAATGGATAAGCAACTAACCAGCTCTAAAGTGTCAAAATAATATTCATATTCAGTTCATTTTAAGTCTCACAAAAAACTATTACAAGGAACGTTTCAGATTTCATGTACGTATATCACTTTAACATGGTGTAGCTTTTGAAAGTCAAGTATGTCTCTAGTTGTGCAATTCTTTAAGAATAGGAACTTTCATGCATTATTCATTAGTCACTCATATTGTAGGCACATGACAATAGCCTTAATGAAATATAGAATCATAAGTCATGCATGGCACTAGAGAATAGAATTTACCCCAAGGTTCATATCGTTTCATACTTACGTCTAGGACATGCCAAAAGAAAGAAGGAATAGGCTTTACATACCTTTAGCGTTTAGTTGTATTCTAACTTGTACTTGCTGCCCAAAAACACTTATCCTATATCAAGATATGAAGACCTACAATTAGTCTACAAGGGAATTCAATACGTATTTTTACACTCACAATCCCTTTCTAACATTTAAACGACGTTTCGTTCGCATTCAAACCAACTAGCGCTACAAGCTAACATTGCCAATCGTTCTTTCATGTATCAATCCAAACTTGTTTAAACACTACTTAGGGAACTTGGGCAGTCCATACATCATTCAAAACTGCCCCATACACATAGCTAAACAACACACATAACGTTTTCATTCTCGCTTAGCAATTTTCCAGTTTTAACTTGCAACAACAACAACACGTTTAATGACATTACTTTCATGGTTCTTGGAACTGTTTTATCATCATCTTCATTCTTACAACAGTCCACAATTCATTTTAGTTTTAACTTGAATCATTGCACTTTACTTTCACTAAACGTTTGCAACAAGAATCAACATTCAACACACACAAATTAACTTCTAGTACCAAAACAGTCCACGGTTTTGGACTACCTATACACTTCAACATAATTCATTTCTTTAACACCTCAATTCACATATTCAACATGCATACAATACACCACAATGTTCATAACAACAACAATCCAAATGGGACACAAAAAAGTCCCTAAATCCCCCCAAAACAGTCCACTCACACGGCTACAACACCACTTCAACAACTTCATGATTTTCATCCATTTATCCATACTACAACACATTCAATTCACTTCCAATCCATGTACAAGAAGATTAAGCATGACTTCATTAGAATCAAGGGCACACGGCTCATTTTAATTTCAAGAAAACAGTCCAATATCCAACATGCAACATCACAACCAAACTTCTACAATCTTTGTTCATTTACCTATGTTGATACCTATTCAATTCATCAACAATACATGCAAAATGAAATCAATCATGACTTCACCACACTCACGGCTCACTCTCTACTTCAACCACAACAACAATCTAACAACAACATGCATGAACTATACATTCAAATTATCATGCAACACAAGAACAATAAGCATTCTTACCTTTCAATCTTGTTCTTCACCTTGGCCGAAACTTCAACTCTATTTAGGTGCTACACTTTCTTTTTTCTTTTCAACAATTACTACACCTTCTTATACACTAGATGAGGAGTAAAATTGGTGGAGAAAACTGTAATTTTTGAGCAATTTTTGAACCTCACTCTCGGCTAGCTCTTAGCCGAGAGCTTCCCTCTCTCTCTCTCTAAGTGTTCTACACTTTGAAATGTTGAAATGAGTTGTGAAAATGTGGAGTGAACAGATTTTCTTGTCTATATGTCCCCTCCATGCCTTGGACATGTGGATCACACTAAATTGGGTCAAGATTCCTTGACCAAGGCACTATAGTGCACGGCCAAACATGGCCTAAAATAGTGGGCAGATTTTTGTCTTTCCAATCCCACTTATTAATCCAATTATGGTTAGTTTAATCCCAATTTTCCATTAATACTTCAATGCCAAACGAAAATTGTAGATAAATTGTGACTCAAAACGCCTCCTAAGTCATTTCCTCCCTATTATTGTTCCGCCACAACACTTTAACTGACGCCACATCTTTTGTTCGTAACCTCCTGATTTGTCGATCAAGTATGGCAATAGGCTGCTCTTCGTATGATAGCTCCTCTGTTACCTGAATATCATCTGTAGGGAATACCCTGGAAGGATCTCCTATATACTTCTGAAGCATTGACACACGGAAGACCGGATGTACTGCTTCTAAATCTGCTGGTAGATCTAACTCGTAGGCAACTTGGCCTACCTTACGGATAACCTGGTAAGGTCCAATGTATCTCGGGCTCAACTTCCCTTTCTTGCCGAATCTCATAACACCCTTCATGGGTGACACCTTCAAGAACACCCAATCGCCAACCTGAAATTCCAAGTGTGGACGTCGATTATCTGCATATGCCTTCTGTCGACTCTGGGCTACCAGTAATCTTTCCTGAATAAGTTTCACCTTATCGACAGCCTGCTGAACCATATCTGGGCCTATCAGCTTAGTCTCGCCAACATCAAACCAGCCTATAGGGGATCTGCATTTCCTGCCGTACAGGGCTTCGTACGGTGCCATCTGAATACTAGAGTGGTAACTGTTATTATAAGCAAACTCGATAAGCGGCAAGTGATCCTCCCAGCTGCCCTTGAAATCAATAACACAGGCCCGCAACATATCTTGTAGCGTCTAGATGGTACGCTCGGCCTGCCCGTCAGTCTGAGGATGAAATGCGGTGCTGAGACTCACCTGTGTCCCCAATCCCTCCTGGAAGGATCTCCAGAAGTTAGCTGTAAACTGGGCCCCTCTATCCGAGATAATAGCTGTGGGAACTCCATGAAGTCTCACTATCTCCTTAAGATACAGTCGGGCATAATCCTCAGTTGAGTACGTAGTCCTGACTGGAAGAAAGTGGGCTGATTTTGTCAATCTATCAACAATAACCCAGACAGAGTCATACTTCCGTGGAGTGCGAGGGAAACCTGTGACAAAGTCCATGTTGACTACCTCCCATTTCCAGGTCGGAATCTCCATTTCCTGCAATAATCCCCCGGGCTTCTGGTGCTCTATCTTGACCTGTTGGCAATTCGGACACTGGGCCACAAATTCTGCTATGTCCTTTTTCATACCATCCCACCAGTACAAACACCTAAGATCATGATACATTTTTGTCGATCCCGGGTGGATAGAATAACGAGCACAGTGTGCTTCCCCCATTACCTGCTGCCGTAACCCTGCAACCTCAGGCACACATAATTGGTCTCTGTATCGTAGTACTCCATCAGCTGACATCTTAAATGGGGTCTCATCCTTCTGAAGTGTTGTATCTCTATAATGTACCAGAACAGGATCCTCGTATTGACGCCTCTTTACCTCTTCTACAATAGAGGACTCAGCAACACCCCGCACAACAATGCTACCATTATCAGAATCAGCCAAACGAACTCCGAGACTAGCTAGCTGATGAATCTCACGGACTATCTCTTTCTTTCCTGACTGTACGCCTGCCAAACTAGCCATGGATTTACGGTTGAGTGCATCTGCTACAACATTAGCCTTTCCTGGGTAATATAGAATATCGACATCATAATCTTTCAGCAACTCTAGCCATCTCCTTTCCCGCAAATTCAGTTCCTTCTGCTTAAAGATGTACTGGAGACTTTTATGATCTGTATAAATATCAACGTGCACGCCATATAGATAATGTCTCCATATCTTCAAAGCATGTATCACCGCCGCCAACTCCAGGTCATGTGTAGGATAATTTCTTTCATGTTTCCTGAGCTGTCGGGAGGCATAGGCTATAACTCTGTCGTGCTGCATCAACACGCAACCCAACCCAACACCGGAAGCTTCACAATAAACAACATAGCCATCTGGCCCTTCAGGAAGAGTTAGGACTGGAGCTGTAGTCAACTTATCTTTCAATAATTGGAAACTCCGTTCACAAGCATCGGTCCACTAGAATTTAGCTGCTTTCTGTGTTAGCTTTTTAAAGGCGCTGAAATAGAAACAAACTTTTCTACAAATCTCCTGTAATACCCTGCCAGCCCCAGAAAGCTACGTACCTCAGTAGGCGTCGTAGGTCTAGGCCAAGTCTTGACGGCCTCAATTTTCTGCGAGTCTACCCGAATGCCGTCTGCTCCAACAATATGCCCCAGAAATGCTACAGAAGCCAACCAGAATTCACATTTAGAGAACTTAGCATATAACATCTGGTGCTGGAGTACCCTGAGTACTGTCCTCAAGTGATCTGCATGCTCTTCTTCCGATCGTGAATATACCAGGATATCATCAATGAATACAATCACGAACAAGTCGAGGAATGGCTTAAACACCCTGTTCATTAAGTCCATAAACACGGCTGGAGCATTGGTCAGCCCAAAAGACATCACTTTAAACTCGTAATGCCCGTATCGGGTCCTGAATGCAGTCTTTGGAATGTCTGCTTCCTTTACCCGCACCTGGTGATAACCTGACCGCAAGTCTATCTTTGAAAAACACTTAGCACCCTGCAACTGGTCAAATAAATCATCAATCCTGGGGAGGGGATATCTGTTCTTTATTGTGACTCTGTTCAGCTACCTATAATCAATACACATCCGCAGCGACCCATCTTTCTTTCTTACAAATAATACCGGTGCGCCCCAAGGTGATGTACTGGGCCTAATAAAGCCCTTTTCTAGCAAATCTCTCAGTTGCTCCTTCAATTCTTTCAATTCTGCAGGTGTCATTCTGTAAGGAGGAATAGATATAGGCCGAGTGTCTGGAAATACATCTATAGTGAACTCTATCGCACGTTCAGGAGGAAGGCCTGGAAGTTCATCTGGGAATACACCTGGAAATTCATTAACCACTGGGACAGATTGAAGAGTCGGTGCTTCTGCTTTCAAGTCATGCACACGAACCAGGTGATAAATATAGCCCTTTCTAACCATCTTCCTTGCCTTGAGGTATGAAATAAACTTACCCCTCGGTGATGCTGTATTCCCCCTACATTCTATAATTGGTTCCCCTGGGAACTGAAACCGAACTACTTTGCCTCTGCAATCAACGTTAGCATAGCAGGAAGCCAACCAATCCATCCCCATAATAACATCGAACTCAGTCATATCTAGCTCTATCAAATCTGCTTTGGTACAGCGATTACATATGACCACCGAACAATCTTTATATATTAGCTCTGCTAAGACAAAATCCCCTACTGGTGTAGCTACCTCAAATGGTTCTATAGATTCAGATTTTATGTCACACCCAGACCTTACTAAGGTGTGATGGGCACCTGACCCTTATTTAGGGCCGAGCGAACCCTCAGACTTCTTCTGCACAGAAAATCACATCAAACTTCTTAAATCGAAAAAGGTAAAATGCATAGTAATTTTTTTTTTTCAGAAAGTATTCTTTGAAGCCGAACGGATCCACAATCATACAGAATTCAGTACAATATATCACAGACTGACAAATCGGCTGACGGAGCCGCTTACAGACTGACAACCAACACCCACGACACTGTCTGCAAAGTCTCTAACATAAGTCCAGAACCATGACATACCAACTCTGACTCGACAGCACTCCAGGAGCAATTGGAGCTTACCAACTCCGCTGGATCATCTCCTGTAATAACTTCAGCTCATCTGGGAGTACCCGCGCGGCATGAAACGCAGCCCCCGAAGAACAGGGGGTCAGTACGGAAAATGTACCGAGTATGTAAAGCGAAAATGTCACAAGTATAATCATAATCCGAACTAGAAGTACAGAAATATAACGAACAGAATCGAACCCAAATCCGAAACGGACATACAGAGTTTGGCTGGCAGAATCATCGTACAGATCTGGGGCACAAAATGTGACTGACATGATCATAATCAGAGCCAGAGGTACAGAATGTAAGGTCCGGATCAGATCATCAGAAGTGTAACATACAGAGACGTGATTCAACCGGACAGACAGAAGGGTAGCGTACAGAACCATAATCCAATCGGACAGACAGGCTCATAATAGGGCACAGGAACGTGGTCGCCACTCCTGCCTTTGGCGCCACAACATATCACATTTCAGAAGATTTCACATCTTCGAACATCTCCGTCACATAACACATCATATCATAACCACGGTAACCCCGGGGACAGATCACACGCCGGGAAACCGGACACATCATGTTTCGTAACATATACACGGTAACCGGGGACGGACATATACCACAGTACCCCGGAACCGGACACATCATACTTCAGAATTCATACATGGGACCCGGCCCCCGACAAGGGACTCGGCGGCCCATTCGCACGATATAAACCGGCCCGGGACCCGGTGAAAGAGATCATGACATAAGCACGAGCAGAATAGTGAGAAACCAAATGCACATATAATCAGACTCAATAGAATAATCGAAAGTGCTATCAGAATATTCATAACAGATTACCCATATCAGAATGCTTATATTAAAATACTTATGTCGGAGTACTCATATCAGAATACTTATGTCAGAATGCTTAGGTCAAAATACTTATATCAAAATACTTATATCAGAGTAGTTATATCAGAATACTTATGTCGGGATTCTCATATCCAAAATACTTATATCCGAATACTTCTATCAAAATGTTTACGTCAAATTTCTTGTATTGGAGTACTTATGTCAAAATACTTTTGTCAAAGTATCCATATGCAAAATACTTGTATCCAAATGCCTATATTGGAATACTCATATCAGAATTTCCAGATACTTATATCAGAGAGTACATACAGTTCATAACATATCCAGAACAATAGCCCAAGTTCCTTTTAATTACTATGCGGAAATGAGTCCAATAGAGCAATACAAATAGGGTTCGTGAATTATGGGCCCACCTCGGATTAAGTCGAGGTGGCGTATATAAACTATGAACATTTAGCCTTATAGAGTCATCCATGAAGGTTTCAGGGCAATCTGGTTTCCTTTGTAGAAGTTACGGACGTTCAAACTATGTTTCCATCAAAGCATAAGGTTCTTAGTTCAATATCACTGAATGAATAGGGGTCAAAATCAAGCTCGGATTTCTAGGAATAGAGTTTCCCTCGAGACTCGTATCATAGCCTATTACAACTAGGACATGCCAAAAGAAAGGAAGGGTAAGCCTTACATACCTTTTCCGCTTCTTAAGCTTCTCCAAATTCGAATCCCGTTTCCTCCAAAACCTACAAATGGTCATGTTTACCAAATGTAAATTACAAAACGTTAGGAATTCAATCTTAACCAATCCTTGTCTTAATCTTTCAAATGGATTGACCTATATTCTGCCGAAATTTCGACAGCATTTCCCCTGTAAATACACCATCCCGAGAATATGGCTCGGCCCAAATCAACATCAACAGTAATCCGGGAATTCAACCCGGCCAATCTATCAACAATACCAACAATTATTCTAACAACACTTCAATATCAAATTCAATTCACACAATATTTCAAACAACTCAAACAAGGCTCCAACTCTCCCGAAATTGCCTCCAAATCTGAGAACTACACCAAACACATTCTTCTCTTCCAAATTCATAACTTATACCATTACCCCACACATTAACAATACAATTCTCCTAAATACAAGAATTACATAAAATTCACATAAATTTCCAAATCATCCCACAACCAACATAACATTATTTTGAGTCACTAAACTTGCACTTCTCATCACAGAATTCATAACGACGGCAACTAAAACGCTAACGACAATTTGTTTATTTTTCAACACACCAAGAGGGGCCATTCGGCCCACACCCAACACACACACCTAAGGAGAATTTTCATTCTTTTCTTCACACTACAATATTCAAAACATGCTAATTAACATTAATTTATGACTTTCATCACAACATACACACGGCCCAATACCATCACACGGCCTTACTTACAACACACATTATTTTCATGATTTCCATGCATTTCTACACACCACGACATCCACAAGCATCCATAATACATAAAAGAAGATTGAATTCTTACCTTTTCTTCCAAACTTCTTCACTTGGCTAAGGTCTCAAATTGATGAAACAAGCCCTCCATCTTCCAAAACAACTCCACCATGTTGTAGAGGACCCTTGAATTGGTAGGAATACAACAAGAAAATAATTTTTGGGACAAACTTTCAAGAGACAAAAATTGGAGACCATGGCCGAAATTGGCCCTTTGGTTTTCTCCTTGTTCTTTCCTTTTTCTCTCAAGTTTTCATGAACCTTCTCAAGGCATATGATGAATTTTCATCCATGTGCCATATTTATTAAGAGGTCATGTGCATGGCACATGCCTATCTTATTTTATTTTCCTTTCTTCTTTTCTAGAAATTTCTTCAATTTATAGCAAGGATGACTTATTTTCCATCCTTCTTCTTTTTTTTGGAATTTTCATGAAACTCTTGTAAGATTCCCATTTTTCCCCTCGACTTTTCTCAATATTACTATTTTGCCCCTAACCTTCCACATTATTTTCATTGGCCATTTTGCAAATTCCTCTTTTTACCCTTGGCCTTTCCCAACATTTTCATACTACCACTATTCATGAATAATATTCCAAACAACTCGTACATTAAAATCATCCTTGACAATGACCTTGTCCTTAACTTGCCACGACTTTCTCGAATTATCCGAACGTACGAAATACGGGATATAACATTTTATCCCAATTTTACTAGCAACAAAAGGGGAAATATATGATAATGTGGAGCCTGGGTCTATCAATGCATATACATTCCGGGAGAAAATCGATAATATACCTGTGACCACATTTGGCGACGCTTCCTGATCCTGTCTGCTAGCTAAAGCATATAGGCGGTTTGAAGGACCGCCAGAACTGGAAGCCCCTCCACGGCCTCTGCCACGGCCTGCTGGTGTCGGAATACCTTGCCCCATAGGGCACATAGCAACTGAAGATGAAGAAGAACCCGCAACCGATCCCGTAGGCTGAGCTGGGACACCTGCACCACCCCCAAATCGACACTCCCTCATAGTATGGCCCTGACGGCCGCAAGTGAAACAAGCACCAGTCATGAAACGGCATTCTCCTGGATGGCGTCTGCCACATCGAGGACACGGAGGTATGGGTGGCCTCATCTGGCCTGAATTCCTATGCATCTGGAAACCTGAAGTCATGGAGCTTTGACCAGCTCCTGAATACCCCGTGCTATCAAACCTCCTACCCGTAAATCGTGAAGGTGCACTCCGTGCCGGCTGGGAAGGATATCGACTATACTGCTGTTGGGGCTGCCCGCCCCGAAAGTCACCAGAAGAATACCCAGCTGATCTAGCTCTCTTATGCTGACCCCTGTCCTGCTCCCTATCAAATCGACGCCCTCTCTGTCGACCCTAGACTCCCTGTGCATATGCCTGCACTCGAGCGATATCTATACCGGGCTGAGAAGCCATTGCCATACAGCTATCAATCAAGTAATTATCCAACCCCATTACATAACGATGCACCCTATCTGCCATGTCAGCTACCATAGTGGGCGCGTACCTAGCCAGCGAATCAAACTCGAGGCTATAATCTCGAACACTTCTACCATTCTGCCTCAGGGGTATAAATCTGTCAACTCTGGCTCGCCTCATCTCCGGAGGCAGAAAATGACCCAGAAAAGCCTCTACGAACTCATCCCATACTGCTGGTGGAGCATCCTCACCCCTGGACAACTCCCAGGACTCATACCAATTAACTGCCACATCCCGCAACCGATATGGAGCCAATTCGACCGACTCAGTCTCGGAAGATTTAGTCACCCGCAACGTACGCAACATCTGTCGAATAAAATCCTGTGGATCCTCTGCGGGCTTTGACCCATAGAACTCTGGGGGGGTTACAAGTCAGAAAATCACGGACCCTCAAATTATCGTGTCTATCCACATAATCACCTCCTAACCCGCGTCTGCGAGCATGTCCTGATACCAACCTAGTCAATAACTGTACTGCTTCACGCATAGCCCAATCCTCTGCTCCAGGCTGGGGAGCTGGAGGCTCGGGTGCTGGAGCCGCACGAGCTGGTGGTAAATCTGTCTCCTGACCTGCAGCTGCTGCTGCCCTAGGCTCCTCTGCTAGTGATGGTGTAGCGGAGCTCGCGGACTGAAGCCTAATCCCAGGCACATATTGGGAATAAGCTCTAGTGACCCTCCGGGTCCCACTGGTCTCCCCAACTACCGCTTTGCCCTTCTGGGCGGTTGTCGCCTTCTTTGGAGGCATCGCTGTAAACATAGCAATCTGTTAGGGAAAGATTTATCCTGATAATACAGCTCTATCGCACGATCTAGAATGAGAAGAAAAGATGACATCCTAAATGTCCTGTAGCTTCCTGTTTATAAACGTGGTGCACAACACATCGATAAACAAGACTCTACTAGACACGGTCTATGGACACTCCGAGGATTGAACCGCTCTGATACCACTTTTGTCACGACCCAACCCCGTAGGCCATGACTAGTGCCCGAGTTGGACACACATATTATCTGTTAACTATAATCATTTATAATCAGCATGTCATGATCTCATTTGTATAAAAAGGTAGAGTGTTATTTTAAAGCTGCCAAGTTTTGTATGTCTTAGGCACCTGTCTCCTGAGGAGTTGCACTTTTTAAACAACAACATGTATATATTCCTACGCAAGCCGACAAGGCTGCCACGATATGCAAAATACCAAACATACATATATATGCAAGCCAACAAGGCTGCCATTACGAATGGGTACGCCCCAAACATAAGTCATAGTCGTAAAACGCATCAACAACTCCAAACAGACCCACACAGATGTCCACAGACCTCTAAGAGTAATGACTGTATCATATGGCGGGACAGGGCCCCGCCGTACCCAATTAAACACATATGAGTACAACATAAGGGAGTTATACCACAAGCTAGCTCCGGAACAAAGGAGCAGTCCAAAATAGCTGAATAAGTGTCCTAGGCTGGCGGATCTCCGAAACGAGCGTCTGTACCTGCGGGCATGAACGCAGCCCCCCGAAGAAAGGGGGTCAGTACGGAATATGTACTGAGCATGTAAAGCTTGAAACATAGTAATAGACTTATATTGAGACGAGGTATATAGGATTCAATGCAACAACCAAAATTTCATAAAACTTGCCTTTGAACATATTTCATCTATATCATTCTCATATCAATGTCATTATAGAGTTTTGTAATCAAAGCTGCATAGCATAATCATTCTGTATATAACATATATTACGTGTCCCGGCCCTTTAATGAGGGACTCGGTAATTAAAATCATAGCATTATAATCATAAACATGTACGTGTCCCGACCCTTTAATGAGGGACTCGGTAATAAGGAATATATGCCCTCCTGGCCACCATCTCCATATCATCATATCATCATCTTATCATCATATCATCTTGTCATCATATCATCATCATATCATATATATATATATATATATATATATATATATATATATATATATATATATATATATATATATATATATATAACGTGTCCCGACCCTTTAATGCGGGACTCGGTGAATAATATAGTAAACATGCGCATGAAAACGTATCCTGGCCCGGGACTCAGTGAAGGATATAGCGGTAGGCACGACCAGAATAACAGGCAACCACATATATGCAATTTATCTTTTTGAGACTCAATGGATAAGCAACTAACCAGCTCTAAAGTGTCAAAATAATATTCATATTCAGTTCATTTTAAGTCTCACAACAAACTATTATAAGAAACGTTTCAGATTTCATGTACGTATATCACTTTAACATGGTGTAGCTTTTGAAAGTCAAGTATGTCTCTAGTTGTGCAATTCTTTAAGAATAGGAACTTTCATGCATTATTCATTAGTCACTCATATTGTAGGCACATGACAATAGCCTTAATGAAATATAGAATCATAAGTCATGCATGGCACTAGAGAATAGAATTTACCCCAAGGTTCATATCGTTTCATACTTACGTCTAGGACATGCCAAAAGAAAGAAGGAATAGGCTTTACATACCTTTAGCGTTTAGTTGTATTCTAACTTGTACTTGCTGCCCAAAAACACTTATCCTATATCAAGATATGAAGAGCTACAATTAGTCTACAAGGGAATTCAATACGTATTTTGACGCTCACAATCCCTTTCTAACATTTAAACGACGTTTCGTTCGCATTCAAACCAACTAGCGCCACAAGCTAACATTGCCAATCGTTCTTTCATGTATCAATCCAAACTTGTTTAAACACTACTTAGGGAACTTGGGCAGTCCATACATCATTCAAAACTGCCCCATACACACGGCTAAACAACACACATAACGTTTTCATTCTCGCTTAGCAATTTTCCAGTTTTAACTTGCAACAACAACAACACGTTTAATGACATTACTTTCATGGTTCTTGGAACTGTTTTAGCGTCATCTTCATTCTTACAACAGTCCACAATTCATTTCAGTTTTAACTTGAATCATTGCACTTTACTTTCACTAAACGTTTGCAACAAGAATCAACATTCAACACACACAAATTAACTTCTAGTACCAAAACAGTCCACGGTTTTGGACTGCCTATACACTTCTACATAATTCATTTCTTTAACACCTCAATTCACATATTCAACATGCATACAATACACCACAATGTTCATAACAACAACAATCCAAATGTGACACAAAAAAGTCCCTAAATCCCCCCAAAACAGTCCACTCACACGGCTACAACACCACTTCAACAACTTTATGATTTTCATCCATTTATCCATACTACAACATATTCAATTCACTTCCAATCCATGTACAAGAAGATTAAGCATGACTTCATTAGAATCAAGGGCACACGGCTCATTTTAATTTCAAGAAAACAGTCCAATATCCAACATGCAACATCACAACCAAACTTCTACAATCTTTGTTCATTTACCTATGTTGATACCTATTCAATTCATCAACAATACATGCAAAATGAAATCAATCATGACTTCACCACACTCACGGCTCACTCTCTACTTCAACCACAACAACAATCTAACAACAACATGCATGAACTATACATTCAAATTATCATGCAACACAAGAACAATAAGCATTCTTACCTTTCAATCTTGTTCTTCACCTTGGCCGAAACTTCAACTCTATTTAGGTGCTACACTTTCTTGTTCTTTTCAACAATTACTACACCTTCTTATACACTAGATGAGGAGTAAAATTGGTGGAGAAAACTGGAATTTTTGAGCAATTTTTGAACCTCACTCTCGGCTAGCTCTTAGCCGAGAGCTTCCCTCTCTCTCTCTCTAAGTGTTCTACACTTTGGAATGTTGAAATGAGTTGTGAAAATGTGGAGTGAACAGATTTTCTTGTCTATATGTCCCCTCCCTGCCTTGGACATGTGGATCACACTAAATTGGGTCAAGATTCCTTGACCAAGGCACTATAGTGCACGGCCAAACATGGCCTAAAATAGTGGGCAGATTTTTGTCTTTCCAATCCCACTTATTAATCCAATTATGGTTAGTTTAATCCCAATTTTCCATTAATACATCAATGCCAAACGAAAATTGTAGATAAATTGTGACTCGAAACGAAACCGGAAGTTAAAATCTCTACTTCGTACCTTAAGATAGTCTTGTCTTTAACTTGTCGCGTTTATTTTAAAACGTCCCAATGTATGAAAATACGGGACATAACAGGTAAGTTGCATTCTGGTCAGTGTCGCCGAGGTTTAGATGCTTGCTATGCCTGTGGCCAGGTTGGACATATGATGTGAGAATGCCCATCAATGAGTGGTAGAGTTAGGGTTCAGCCCATAGGATCAGCGGCTGGTTCTTCTTCTGTGCGCCTGATAGGGCAGACTCCCCAGATTCCAGCAAGTCGAGGTAGAGGCAGATAGGAGCGTCCAGTTCAAGTGGAACCCAGCCCCGTATCTATGCTTTAGCCGGGCGACAGGATCTCAAGTCCTCCCCGAATGTGGTTACAGGTATATTGACTATATTTTCTCATGATGTTTATGCGTTAATAGATCGGGGTTCTACGTTATATTATATTACTCCCTATATTGCTGGTCGTATTGGGGTGAAACCCGAGCCAATTAAACCTTTTGAGGTATCTACTCCGGTTGGTGATCCTGTGATAGCTAGACAAGCATATAAGAATTGTATAATTGTGGTATGTGGCCGTCAGACTGAAGTTGACCTAGTTGAGCTGGAGATGCTAGATTTTGGTGTGATTATGGGAATGGATTGGTTGGCCTCTTGTTATGCCAATGTCAATTGCTGAATGAAAGTTGTTCGATTTCAATTTCTAGGAGAACCCGTGCTTTAATGGGAGGGTAATACTGCGTCTCCGAGAGGTAGGTTTATTTCCAACCTTAAAGCAAGGAAGATGATAGCTAAGGGATATATTTATCACCTAGTTCGAGTTTATGACACCGAAGTAAAGCCACCAATTTTTCAATCCGTCCCGATAGTGAATGAATTTCCGGATGTATTCCTAGATGAGCTCCCAGGTCTTCCACCGGAAAGAGAGATCGACTTTGCTATTGACGTGTTGCTAGACACCAAGTGTCACACCCTGACTTTACTAAGGTGTGATGGGCACCCGACCCCATATCTGGAGCCGAGCGAACCCGCTGACTCTGATTACATAGACAAACTCTTGTTTCAGTTAAGGAATAAATACATAGTAAGCTCTCAAATTTCTCTTTTTTTTTTCATATGTAAAGTCTATCATTTGTGGGACCCGTGACATGAAACACAATAATAGCATTTGACTGGTGAAGCCGTCTACCAATGCTGACACTCTATACCCACGACTCTGTCTGCAAAGTCTCTAACATTGAAAAAAACGCCATAGCTCATATACTCTGACTCGGCAGCACTCCAGAACAAGTGGAGCCCGCCAACTCCGCTGGAACATCTTCTATGATAACTGTGGCTCATCTGGTGTACCTGCGCGGCATGAACGCAGCCCCCGAAGAAGAGAGGTCAGTACGAGTAATGTACTGAGTATGTAAGGCATGAATAGTGACATAATAAATGAATATACAGTATGAATAATAACGGGATAGACATATGGAGCTTATCGTGGGACAGAAGTAACCTGTACATATGGATGCCTTTCAGGCAGATGCCATGCATGCTTAGTCCCTTTCTCAGAAAAACAGTACTTCTTATTTCCATTGGTCAATTTGCGCATTTCTCTTTTTACACTTAACCTTTCTCAATATTTCCATACTATCAATGTTCATAAATAATATTCATAAATAATATCCATAACCAACTTGTACATTAAAATAATTTTTAAAAATGGTCTCGCCCTTAACTTTCCACGACGACTTTGGAATTTCCAAACACACAAGATACGGGCTATAACACCAAGCCTATTTCTATTCCGCTATACCGAATGGCTCCTGCAGAATTAAAAGAGCTAAAGGCACGGTTGAAAGATTTGCTTGAGAAGGGGTTTATTAGGCCCAGTTCATCACCGTGGGTAGCACCGATCCTATTTGTGAAGAAGAAAGATGGTTCCTTACGGATATGTATTGATTATAGACAGTTGAATAAGGTGACGATTAAGAACAAATATCCTCTTCCGAGGATCGATGATTTATTTGACCAATTGCAGGGTGCCAAGTGGTTTTCCAAAATAGACATGAGGTCAGGTTATCACCAAGTGAGAGTTAGAGAAGAAGATATTCCCAAAACAGCTTTCAGAACACGATATGGCCATTATGAATTTCGGGTAATGTCATTTGGGTTGGCAAATGCTTCAGCAGTGTTTATGAATTTGATGAATAATGTATTCAGGCCACTCTTAGATCTGTTCGTGATCGTGTTCATTGACGATATTCTGGTATATTCTCGAATAGAATCCGAGCACGCAGACCATCTACGCATTGTCCTTGGGATTCTTCGTACTCGAGAATTGTATGCAAAATTTTCAAAGTGCGAGTTTTGGCTGAATTCTGTGACATTCTTGGGCCATATTATTTCAGCCGATGGCATTCGGGTTGATAACCAGAAAATTGAAGCTGTGAAAACTTGGCCAAGGCCTACAACCCCTACAAAAGTCCGTAGATTTCTGGGATTGGCAGGTTATTATAGAATATTTGTGGAAGGGTTTTCTTCTATCTCAGCACCACTGACGAAGCTAACTCAGAAGTCAGCGAAATTTCAATGGATTGGTACTTGTGAACACAGTTTCCAAGAATTGAAATACAGACTGACTTCGGCCCCAGTCTTGACACTTCCAGAAGGGCTAGATGATTATGTTGTATATTGTGATGCCTCTGGTGTTGGGTTAGGATGTGTATTGATGCAGCATGATAAAGTCATTGCCTATGCTTCAAGGCAGTTGCGGAAACACGAGAAGAATTATCCGACCCATGACCTTGAGTTGGCTGCAGTTATCCATGCACTAAAGATATGGAGACACTACTTATATGGTGTACATGTCGATATCTATACAGATCACAAGAGTCTCCAATATATCTTTAAGCAGAAGGAGTTAAATCTACGACAGAGGCGGTGGTTAGAGCTACTAAAAGATTATGATGTGAGAAACGAATGTAGTGGCTGATGCACTTAGCCGCAAATCAAGGGGTAGTTTATGTGAAGTTCCTTTGGAGAAGAAAGAACTAATCCATGAGCTCCACCAACTAGCTAATCTTGGAGTTCTCTTAATTGACTCAGGCAGTGCAGGAATTCGTATTAATAATCCAACTGTTTCATCCTTAGATATGGAGGTGAAAGAGCGTCAATATGAAGATCCTCAGTTGAGCCATTATAGAGATACACTTCATGAGAAAGAAAAGTCACCATTTGAAATTTCTATAGATGGAGTTCTTAGATACCGAGACGGACTATGTGTTCTATATGTTGCGGAATTACGTCGTCGAATTCTAGAAGAAGCTCATTATTCTCGGCATTCTATTCACCCAGGAATTACAAAGATGTACCATGATCTCAAGCTAATGTATTGGTGGGATGGAATGAAGAAAGATATAGCAGAATTTATGGCTCAATGTCCGAATTGTCAACAAGTGAAAATTTAGCATCAAAAGCTAGGAGGATTATTGCAAGCAATGAAAATTCCAACTTGGAATGGGAAGTAATAAAAATGGATTTCATTGTAGGGTTACCTCGTTCCCGAGGAAAGTATGACTCTGTATGGGTGATCGTGGACAGACTCATAAAAGCCGCTCATTTTCTTCCAGTCAGAATCACATACTCTGCAGAAGATTATGCAAGGTTGTACCTTAAGGAGATTATGAGACTTCATGGTGTTCCGATATCTATTATCACAGAAAGAGGGGCACAATTTACAGCCAAGTTCTGGAGGTCTTTCCAAGAAGGTTTGGGTACTTAGGTAAAGCTTAGCACAACATTTCATCCACAAATTGACAGGTAAGCCGAACGCACTATTCAGACCTTGGAAGATATGTAACGGGCATGTATGCTAGATTTTGGTAGTAGTTGGGATGACCACTTATCTCTTATTGATTTTGCATACAACAATAGCTATCATTGCAGTATTCAAATGGCCCCATATGAAGCTCTATATGGAAGAAAGTGTAGATCCCCAATTAGGTGGTTTGAAGTCGGGGAGACACAATTAATAGGTCCAGAATTGATTCAACAAGCAGTGGAAAAGGTCAGGATTATCCGAGATCGATTAATGACAGCCCAAAGTCGCCAAAAATCCTATGCGGACAACCGTCGGCGAGACTTAGAATTTCAAGTTGATGATTGGGTATTTCTAAAGGTATCACTAATGAAAGGCGTGATGAGATTTGGTAAGAAAGGGAAATTGAGTCCTCGATACATTGGACCCTACAAGATCATCCGCAAGGTGGGTCAAGTAGCTTATGAATTGGACTTACCTCCAGAACTTGAATTAGTTCATCCGGTTTTCCATGTCTCAATGCTCCGAAAATGTGTCGGAGATCCTACTAGGATCGTGCTGGTAGATGATGTCCAAGTGACGGAAAACTAGCTAATGAAGAGGTACCCATTACTATACTAGACAGGCAAGTGCGGAGACTTAGAAACGAAGAAGTAGCTTCAGTCAAAGTCTTATGGCGAAACAATAACCGAGAAGAAATGACTTGGAAAGCAGAAGAAAATATGAAGTCTAAGTACCCACACCTGTTTCCACCTCCAGAAGATATCCAAGATGAAACATCAAGATTATCAGGTATGTATGTTCTCTTTTATGCATTTAGGTCGTGTGTGGCCAAAATTTACAGCTACTATGTTGTGGCCCTGTGAGGCATTGTTATTATGGGCTGTTGTGACAAGATGGTAGTGTCCTATTACAGGGGAAGCTCTGGCAAAATTTTCGTAGAATTCCCAAGAACTTAACATTCGAGGACGAATGTTTTAAAGGGGGGAAGGATGTTACACCTCGAAAAAATTTCATGCCATTGCCTAGTGAATAGGATAACACAGGGTAAGGAGTGTACGATGTTTCTATAAGTAAAGAAAGGTTATTTAACAATTCTAATTAAGAATTCCAAAGACGTTGGAAGTAAGAGGAGAAAGTTCCTTAAGGAAGGCAAAGCGTATGTTGTGTTTTGGAAAAGTTCCGTAAAGTACCGAGCTAATGTTGACTTAATGATGTCTTAAGGAAGAGTTATTACTATCCTTAGATTGGTAATGAAGTGTTAAACAAGTGACACGAAGGTTCCATAAGGATTGGAGATCAAACGAAACGACGGAAATCATTTTAGGAAAATGGGGTTATACAACCGCTTATGCGGTCCGTATAATATTATACGGTCCATATAAGGGTCCGTATAGCACCCAACAGAAATGTTGTTTCTCTGATGGTGAAGTACGGTCACTTATACGGACCGTATAATGTTGTATGGACCGTATAAGTGTCTGTGGAAGTCCCGACGGGCTGAGTTAAGTTCAAGTATTTAGATATGATCCCACTTCACTAATTTCATTTCCCACACTTCTCAATCTCTCTCAAGGCTTCTAGAGTGTTCCATACATTTCATCAACACCAATTCAAGGCAAATCAAAGATCAACTTCATCAAACCAAGGGAATTAAGTGCAAGAAGTTCACTAGGATTCATCCAAGGTAAGAAATCTCATTGGAAGTGAAACTAGGGTTTTGCTCAAGTGAAGTATTTCCACTTATATCTCATTCCCACACTATCAAAGGTAAGTTTTATGATCATTCCATGTTGTTTAAAGTATTGAGAGGTTGAAAGACTTGGATTGTAGAAGGAGATAGAAAAATGGGTCATGAATATAAGAATAGTGGCAATTTTGAGTAGTAGCTTGAAATGAATCACGATTCTTGATATGTTGTGATTATAATTAAGTTATAAATGATATTAAGAACATGGGATAAGCATTATATATGAGTGAATGCAATAGTGTACTATGACCATGATTATGGATGATTTGAAGTGAAACTGGGAAATGTGGATAATATAGGTGAATGGTGATTATTGCTTATGGGATTGTGAATGTTATTATAGACGTTTGGGAGCTGATATATGATATGGAGAAAGTTGTAAAGACACAGGAGATGCTGCCCAATTTTCTCTAGCTTTAGTTAAAACACGCTGATGTTATCGATTGGCTAATGTTAGTACGCACTTTCTTGAAGGTAGAAACGAGAGATTTGGAGAAGAACGTTCAAGCGATAGAGTAGCTAAACGAAAAGGTATGTAAAGTTAGTCCTTTCTTCCTAAGGCATGAATCCTCCTATCTTTCCATGACTCTCCTAGATGTTTATCGGAAGTTATGAGTCTACGATTATAAAGAGCTTCACAGGAGATAAAGAAATGAGATATGTTACGAGTATGATATCGAGTATGAGGAGTTAAGTTTAAAGAATTCTAAAGTCCATGATATGATGTTCCATGAAGGTAATGATCCTGAGTATGATCCATTGATGTTGTTCATTGTGTACACTCACCTTACAATGGCAATTCCTTCAAGGTGAGATATGATGAATATGATCACTCCATAATGTAATCGGGGTTCTTGACCTTATGTCACCACGATATAGTTATAAATTGTCTTTAAGCTCTAATGCATATTCTATGACCAATGTATGATAATAATGAGTTCATGATGATACGATTCCACCGTGCCTATAGGGCCGGGCATATCACCGCTAAGGCGGGCTGCATATGATTACACTGAGCCTATGGGGCCGGGCATGACACCGCTAAGGCGGGCTGCTTACGACTACACCGAGCGTAGAGGGCCGGGCATGACACCACTAGTGGGCGGCGTATGATGGTTACCCGGACGCGGGTTAACAACGGTGGTATATGTGACATGATGATATATGTGATATTTATAAAATGCACTTACTCTTAAAAGGTTAAGCAGGCTATACCCTCATCTTATGTTTCTTGATTTCTTTATTACGTTTATTTTATTCATGCCTTACATACTCAGTATAATGTTCGTACTGACATCCTTTTTCGTTGGACACTGTGTTCATGCCCACAGGTAAACAGGGAGGTGATCCATATTCGTAGGAGCTATCAGCAGACTTTGAGAGCACTCCATTGTTCCGGAGGTGCCATTGATTATTATTTTGTGTACATATATTTAGGGCACGACGGGGTCCTATCCCGTCCGTATGTCTAGTACTCTAGTAGAGGCTCGTAGATACGTATGTGTGGGTAGTATGATCTCACGATTTTCCCATTGTGTGTGTGTATATATATATATATATATATATTATTTTGATAGCTCAAGGGCTTATGTATATAAAGGTATATATGTTTGACAGTGAAAATGGTTTTCCCTATGATTAGAAGTATGAGAATAATGAATGAACGCAGGATGAGTTTGATGAGTAATAGAATGAGAGGTGCTCGGTGGTCAGCCCCGGGTACCGTCATGGCCCTAGTCGTGTCGTGACAACTAGTTTCTGTGATAATCGTAAGTTTGAGTTTCGTGTATCTTATGGACCTGCAATGGTGTTGATTTGAAAATATAATTTCAAAACGAAGTTTCTTAAATGTGTTAACTATTTGAGAAGGGCATTACCATTTTAAATTGATACTCTGATATTGTATTTCGTCTAAGAAATTTTTCGGAGGGTATAATGGGAAAAAACATTCGCACTTTCAACTCTTTTTCGCATGGGCCTATTTCCACTTTTAAATATTTTTACGAATATCTTTTGACATAAATTTCTTCTAAACGTTGTAAGTGTGAAATTCATTTTTGTTTCGTAAGTGGTATCTTCCCAAAGGGGATGCTACAGTTTTCCTATATTATATTTCAATATTTTTGAGATTATATCTTTTTGCTTACTTATCAATATTAAAAAAGTTCACTTATCTTTCACTGCTACTTTATAATTATTGTGTGTGATTGTTACTTTGCTTATTCTTAAATTATTTATCTCACCCACCGTTAATTTGTTGGTGCAACTTACTGTCACGACTCGGCTGGGGGCCGCGACGGGTACCCGAGGCTGACCACCGAGCACCCCTTATTCCCTCACTTATCATAGTCATTTACGCTTCTTTATCATTCACAAATTCATAATCGCATGACAATCATTTTTCGGTGGAAAGCACAATTAGTCTATACATATATATATAAATGCCTCAGTAGACTATCAAAATAATATATCTAATATATTTATGCATACCGTAGTAGACTTGTGAGACCATCTAACCCACACTACGCATTTACGAGCCTCTACTGACATACTATACATATAGGTGGAACAAGACTCCACCATGCCCAAAATATACATATACCAAGAGAATAATCATGATCACCTCCAGACAATGGGGTACTCGCAGTCAGCTGGCAGCTACTAAGAATCTGGATCGAGCTCACCTCCCTGTCAACCTGTGGGCATGAACACAACGTCCAAAGAAAATGGACGTCAGTACGAATATTGTACTGAGTATGAGAGGCATGAACAATAGTAATACACCAAGGAAATAAGAGAGGCATCAAGTATGGAGCAACTGTACCTGACTGGGAGTTACATGAAAAGTAATGCATGCTGACTTACTTTTACTTATCATCATCTCATGTATGTATATCATATATATATAAACTGCCCGACCATATAGGTGCGGTGTGATAATCAGTAACATTAGCCCGCGTCCAGGCCTCCCGCGTCCGGGGTACCATCTCATGCCGCCCACTAGTGGTGTCTGCCCATGCCAACCGTCTATGGTGTATCGTATAAGCTGCCCGCTTTCGCGGTGACTGCTCGGCCAACTAGGCCCGGTGTAATATGATTATAACATGCTCATCATAAAATACTTATAATAATATGCTTATCATCGTACATGCATAAGGCCTCTAGTGTAACTATATTTTTTTTCGAGGTGACGTAAGGTCGTGAACCCTCGATTCCATTATGAACATTCCGCCTCACCTTGAAGGGATTTGTACATAAGGTGAGTGTATACCAGGAACGACATCACTTACTTTATAAGAACATCCTATCATATCTCTTGACTCATGTAGCTATTCATGATCTTAGGATCTTGGCTTTCCGGAATATAGGAGGATCATGGAAAGGATTCATGCCATAGAAAGAAAGTACTAGCCTCACATACCTTTGACGTTTAACTGAGCTATCGTTCACGTGTTCTCCTCCAATATCACGTCTCTACCTTCACGAGAGAATTCACATTAACGTTAGTTAATCGGTTATGAGAACGTATCGTTATTTCTAGGCAAAATTGGGCAGCATTTCCTTTGTTTCTACTACTTTTCCCACGTTCTATTTCAACTCCTAAACATTTACAACAACACTTCACAATATCGTATCAACAATCGTCATTCATATACGTTGAGCAAAATCCACCATTTCTCCATTTTCTCCACATTTATGGTTATAGTTCGTTATCGCGTTTTCTCATATATAATGCTTGTTTCCTGGTCTAAACATCATTTACAACATATTCATAATCATGGCACATCAACATTTATGATTCCATTCAACTACCATTCAATTGTGACACTATTCATCCATTTAAGACCCATTTTCCATGTCTTTCTACAATTTAAGCATCTTGGCTTTCCAATACCTTAAACAACATGATAAAGTCATGAAACTTACCTTGGATGGTGGTGGAACAAGCCTAGAGTGGAGTTCTTCCTTTAGCACTAAAACCCTACTTCACCTCTTTTTGGAACTTCTTGGTTGGATGAACTTCACTTGAGTTTCACACACTTTGTTTCATGGATTTAATGTGGTTGATCTTGATCTCCCTTTGATTCTCTTAAATTCTTGTGGATGAAGTGTTTTGGATCACTCTAGAGAGTTCTTGAACCGTGTAGGTGAGAAATGAAATAAAATGAGCTTAGGGTCCCTTTTTAATAACTCAAAATCTGATTTTTAATGAACAACAGTCGGGGTGTACAGTGGTCGTAAACCCCACTTTACGGGTCGTATACTGGTTAACGGTCTTCGCGACCGTATTTAAGCATATCAGAAACAGAAAGGTTGGCTGAAGATCATGGCAGTTTATGACTCAGTTTACGGGCCGTATTCCAAGTTGTTTTTAACCATTTGAAGCATTTGACGGAAAGTTGAAATTTTTTGAAAGGTTGGAGGACGATAGCAGTTTACGGTCCGTAAATCACTTTACGGGCCGTATTCCACTTTACGACCAACTAGGCTGAAATAAAATTCTGCAACTTCCTTATTTCCAAAGTTCATAAATAGTCATTCCCTACATAGCAAAACATCACACACTCATGCCCTTCGTTGGTCTATTCATTGTTGGCTCACGAAAATTTTTCGAGGTGTAACACTTACGCCATGTTTTTTGTTAAAGAAAATCAAAACATGCTCTTTAGTGGGTTTAATTAAAAAAATGGTACAAAATATTTGAATGCACTTAATTAAGATATATATTTATGGACACGATTTTTCTTCAAAAGAACATTTATTTCAATTCTGATTTTGATTTGAACTTTAATTCCTTTGCATGCACAAGCCATTTTCTTATAACGTTTTTTCTTCTTTCGTAGAATTTGTAATAAATCATATTTTTTCTATTAAGGAGGTTAGTGCAATGACTTTTAGTAGATTAGCGTATATAATATTTTCAAGAATTAATAAATTAACATCTTCTAAAGGAAAAAGGGACAAAAACCTTTAATTTTCTTTTAAAATTTGTTTTGTGCAATTACATCGGGAGATGAAGAAGAGGTTATACTATAAATAAATGTGAGTAATTGTATATTTGTATAAGGTTATATATTTTTCGTATTGAATCAAGTATAATCCTCGTGTAATTAGTTTTTTTTTTCTTTTTTTTTTCTTTTATTTTCATGAACTGAATACTATATTTAATGGACAATTTATCTGTTGCCTTTAAAATATCTATGGTGCATTATAAATACTAAAGATATAAATTATTGAATGATGTCAGCTAGTGTTGAGAATGAAGGTACCATCATCGGTAAAGATCGATTATATTTAGAATTTCTTGTTTGGTTAGCTAAGAATTAATTTTATTGAACTACTAAATTGATTTTTGAGGTTCATTTTATTGAATTTAGGATTTTTCTTGAATATTGTTTAAAACTAAGCTTAAATCACCAAAATCTAGCTTAAACCCTTGACACATAAAATAATGAGTGAAAAATATATATATATATAAAATCTATTTCTCTATATCTACAACTAAAACTCACATGCTCACAAATTTATAAAAACGCTAAGTGGCAATTATCATACTTTATTGTGTTAATTTATATAATATCTAATCACTTGTGTCTTTTTGAGATTTGTTAATTTTCCTGCTAAACTTGATTCCTCGTTAATAATTTTTTCTTTAAAACTTATCCAATCATTTGACCAAGAGACTTTAATAATGATGTAAAATTGTAAACAAAACATGATTAATGTGCAACTACATCAATTTAATTACACATTAAAAAATTATAGCATATATTATGCTTTTAATTTAATGAAAATTAATTTTACATCTTGAGGGGCCTCCTGCAACTAGTTAAAATAATATATTAGTATCCTTCTTCATACTTTCTTAGCTTTGCTTTATAAGCTTTATTTTATAAAAAAATATTAATGATAAATGTCCGATTTCAAAAAAGATTAACCTCATGGCTTCCCTTCTCTGGTATTTGGTATTATATGATTATCTGGAGAAAAAATATCTATCCTCGAGTTGCACACCACGCTATAAGCACGACTCGCTCTCTTTTTCTCTCACATCAACCTGACGATATAACAATATAAAATGAAAAGTGAATCAACAAGTGCCATCTGTTTAATTTTCAGAAATCTCCAAACTACACTTCATGTTATTCCACATTCCACCATTTTATTGGCCAAACATCACATCAATAACAAAGACGCACTCAGAGTATTTTCTTATTTTATTTAGAAAAGAGACAAAGTTGAAAAGACTTACTCCTCCTCCGTCCCAATCTATGTTATACCGTAGGTTTTTTTTTTTTTTAAAAAATACACTTTTAAATTTATGATCTAAAATAAATTATAAATATTTATGTGACAGTAAATTATTTCATTAAATGTAAAAATTAAAGTTTAAAATTAAATTATTTATAAATATAAAAATATATTATTTTTTTAGACAGATTAAAAAAAGAGTATTACATAAATTGAAACGGGGAGTAACATATATTTTTGTAACAAAATTTTATTCCTTCCTTCTCAATTTAATTATCTTAGTTTGACTGGACACAAAGTTAAATAATAAAAAGAATCTTGAATTAAAGATGTATGTAATGTCGTAAAATATTCTTTGAATCTTGTATTTTTAAACTTGTCATGTAGGATGTTTGAATTTATAACTTAATAAATATAGAAATAATTACTCTTTTAGGATAGACAAAAATGAAAGGAAGACAATTAAATTGAGACAGAGGGAGTATATTATTATACCATGATAGCATATTACAACAGATTGCTTATTTTGATTCTATAATAATTATTAGCTCTATACTGTGAACTTTACGCACTTTAAAAAATAATAAATGAAATGCATAACTTACCACGAGATCTATATTAATTGGTGCATAGTTTTAATAGACTTAAAAAATAATTTGAAATAAATAATTAATACTATGTTAAAATAAAAAAAAATTATCTTTTCTTAATATGCTAAAAGTGATAAGTAAAAGTAAAAATATATTTTTAAAATACTGAATAAGTAAAAGTGAACCGAAAGAGTAATGGACATTTATTATAGACAGATGTCTGTAGTTATCAAAATGTGATCTTAGTGTGTAAAATTTTCTTAGTCTTTTGGTGATTTAAATTGAAAAATATATGCTTTAAGTAGTAGGGAGTAGAAAGACACTTGTCCTCTCCAATAAGGCGAAGAAATAGGAAACAACACGCTTCCTCTTCTGCTCCTTGCCAACCTTCTACCTGCCTAAACGGGTAAAATTATTTTTTCCCATTTTTACCTTTTCTTTTTCTTTCTTCTTGATTTTTCACATTTTATTGTGTCCTGTCCTACTAGAACTGGCAAAGAAAAATCTTTACTCTTTTTATATTATATTTTTTTATTTTATTTTGCTACGATTTAATTTATTTTCTGAATTAGAAATATCGTACTAGTGATTTGACATTGTTTTTTTCCTTTTTTTTGGGTGTTTTCTGAAAATATTTACAAAATCAAATGATTCCAATAAAGTCAAAAGGATATAGAGGATGCTGACTAGTTTGAGGTGTAGTTGATTGATTGAGTAATTAATTTCATGAGGTTGAAGAAGGTTATAGATCCATGTTGTTGGGTATTGTCAATTGTTTGTTTTGTTTATGAAGTATGTTTTTGTATAGTGGACACTCGATGAATGAGTTTGACTGATACTTCAATGAAGTTACTTGTTGGATCCAAATATAGATAGTTTCGAATATTGATGTTTAATGAACTTATGAAGGTTAATAGATCCACGCTCTCGTCTGTTTTCAGTTTCTTTTGTTTATGGAATATACTTAAAGTAGTTGACCGTGGATGAATGAGTTTAACATTGGAGTAAGTTGCTCGGACTAGGGTGTGGGTGTCTGATAGGGGTGCGGATCTAGAGTCGGATCCTTCATGATCTAAATATTAAGATTTGGGAGTATGGATACAGGTTCGGATATGGATGGGGGGATTCAGCTAAAAATAATGCAAATATCTAAAAATAGAGTTATATGCCTGAGTTATGAGACATTATTTAGAAAACTTACAAGGTATTCTGAGGAGAAAATATTGATCAAGAGGAGAATCCAAGAAGGAGATATAAGGAAAAGGACTGACATAGAAATTTATATATACAAGATATCCATTTTCTTCAATTTCACCTTAGCTTTTGGCTTTATTACGAAAATCATTGTACCTGTCCCAAATATCTCTATTGATTTTGGCCAAAGTATCCAAAATCAGTTGATCATATCCGGTACGGATCCCGCACCCACAGCCACACCCACGTTGTGTCAACACGGGCAGTGGCGGACGTAGATAGAGCCGAGGGGGTTCCGAACCCCCTTCGATGAAAAATTACACTGTATATATAAGGTGAAAATTATTTTTTATGTATATATAGTAGACGTTGAACCCCCTTAACTTCTTCATTTATGACTTCTTTATATTTTTGAACCCCCTTGACATAAATCCTGGCTCCGCCACTGAACACGGGTGTGGCACCGAAAGTGAAGAGTCCGAGCAACTTAGGGAGTTGATATTTGAATGAAGTTTATCTAGGCTTGTGGGTGTTATATTTTGGATCCAATCATCACAAAGAGTGTCAAGTTTTTGCATTTGAATGTTTTTTTGGACTTGAAATGAGTTTGAAGAAGGTTAATTATGGCCATATGAATGAGTTTGTTACTGAAGTTAATACTTGAATGAACTTCTGATCTTGGCTTGTTGGTGTTAAGTTTTTTATCCAAATGTGTACAAAAGGTCCTGGCCTGAATGAGGTCAAACCATGCTATATACAGCTAGCTGTACTTTGTCCTCTCCATTATTGAGGTATTTTGGTCTGGCGTTTTAACCGAGAGCTGCCTGATCATGATATTTCAGTTTTTTTCAGAGCTGTAATGAAGCAAAGTCTTAAATGTTGTATCTTTCTTTACTGTCCTTAGGTGATCATCTTCAAGTTGGCAGTGAAGACTATGTGTTTGAGCTTGCGCCTAATCGCCAATGTTGTAGCATATTTGTTAGGATATATGAATGACTTGAATTCTTTGGAGGTGGTATACAATATCTGTTTATTGGTGAACATTTCTATTATATCTTCTTGGACTTCACCTAAATATAAAAATTGATTCCCTTGGTCAACTTCTACTGTTATTTCTAAAAGTCTTACTACTGAACTTTTTGATCAGATTTTCACTGTCCTCTGCCTTGTCGTACCATGGGATCTTACCTGAACTTCAAGAACTTTGGTGACTCATCACAACCAGAGAGCAGCGGTGGAAATAATAGTAATTTTTTGTTGGGCCGACAATCTTCCATATACTCGTTTACCTTTGATGAGCTGCAAAGTACATGTGGACTTGGAAAAGACCTTGGGTCGATGAATATGGATGACCTCTTGAAGAACATTGAGGAGTCTCAAGCATTGCCATCTTCTGCTGGTGCTGGGGGAAATTTGCAGAGACAGGGTTCTTTGACACTGCCTAGGACACTAAGTCAGAAAACTGTCGATGAAGTATGGAAAGACTTTCAGAAAGAGACTGTTAATGCTAATGATGGAAGTGGGACGGGAGGATTAAACTTTGGGCAGGGGCAATCTACCTTGGGAGAAATGACATTAGAAGACTTTTTGGTTAGAGCAGGGGCTGTGAGAGAAGATATGCAACCAACTGGATATTCAAATGATGTTACATTCACTCAACCTAGTAATAACAACATAGCATTTCAACAAGCAACCCAAAACCCTGGACAGTTGAGTAATCAAATTGCAGGGAATAACATATTCAATGTGGTTAGTACCACATCTTCACAGCAAAAGCCTCAGCTGCCCCTTTTCCCCAAACAAACAACTGTAGAATTCGCATCACCCATGCAATTAGGTCAACTGGCTAGCCGAGGGACAAGGGCTCCCATGTCTAATCCGACTGCAAATACTAGTAGTATCATGCAGGGTGGTGTTATGAGCATGGCTCCAGTAAAAGGAGGATCTCCTGGAAATCTTGATACATCTTCTGTTTCACCTTCACCTTATGCTGCGTGTGGTGAAGGTGGAAGAGGAAGGAGATCATGCACTTCTTTTGAAAAAGTTGTTGAGAGAAGGCGTAAGAGGATGATAAAGAACAGGGAGTCTGCCGCCAGATCAAGGGATCGCAAGCAGGTGATTTCATATATGAGTTACTTCGTTTGTTTCTGATTCCCTTGTTTTTTAATATCCGTCACTCTGGTCAACAATGTTGTATAATTACTCATTCCCAACAGAAATGAAATAGTTGGTAGCGTTTCTCACACCTCCTTTTCTCAATGCTGTAGATGTTGCACTAGATAATTTGTCCTTTAGATACTTCATTTTGTATTTTTAATCAAAAAGCAAACTCATTAAGTTACCAAAGGAGACTCTCGGAGAGGTGTATGTGCTCTTAGCTATAGCTTATTTTAAATCATGATCACAATTGGGGGGAGATTCAAGAGAGCGTGAGAAATATTTTAACATGTTGGGATTCTGCAGTTTTGTTTGAATATCAATTTAGTATAAGCTATGAAATGTCAATGCCATTAATTGACTTCTTCATTTGTCCGGGATATGTCAGGCATACACTTTAGAGTTGGAAGCTGAAGTGGCGAAGCTTAAAGAAATCAAGGAAGAGTTGCAGAAGAAACAGGTATGAAAACCATGTTTGAGAATTACTGGATTACTTTAATGTCCTTGGTAAGTGTGGTGTTTGTAACCATGGGTTTTGAATGTTCATGCAGGCTGAATTTATCGAGAAGCAGAAAAATCAGGTATAGACATCTTTCCTGCTGCAAATATCTTGTACTATGAATTACGATTACAACTGTTTTTCCTACTTAATCATGGACTAGATACAGGGATGTAAATTAAACAATCTAAGCAATAGAGTAAGCAAACAAAATAAGCGCAGAAAGTACGTAACTCACTAATAGCAAAATGATTAAAGCTTCAAATGGCTGTTCCATAAATTGCCCAAGTGAATGGAGGTAACTGTACAACTTCTCTATAAAAGTCATCAGCTGCTAAGATGTGACAACTTGAAAAGGAGACTCTGTGTATGTGATTTGTTATACCAAGTTGTTTGACTGCCGGTCAAATGACCTTGTCATAGCTAAATTTGGTTGTTAACTAGTTTGTTTTGTCCAATTGCAGTTATTGGAAAAGATGAATATGCCGTGGGAAAATAAACTAATATGCTTGAGAAGGACAGTGACAGGACCTTGGTAGTCAAATATGGAAGTAGAAGAGCAAATTCCCGAGTAGACGCTTGGAGAATTGGTAGACAGGAGAATGAAGTGAACTATCCGTTTTCTTCTCCTTTTCTTTTTTAATGATCAAATCAGTTGACGAACCTGTCCGGCGTTCCAGAGAGTGAGCCTGCTCCTCTACCCTCCTCCCAGCTTATGCATTGAAATATATTTTAATTCAGGTCTTTTCGTCAAATGATAGATTACGTGTAGTGCAGCACAGGTGCTGTGTACTGTACATTATGTAAACAATATTCTTGCATAAATTTTCCTCGTGTGCTTTTTTGTTGGCTTCATCATACCGAGTTCTTGGGGCAATTAGGTTGAATCAGTTTTATGACATGGTACCTCGAGTTTTCATTTAAATAAACACATGAACCAAATATCTGGAAGTAAAGTTTCTGTAAAAGCAACTAATTATTTACAGAATGTGTTTTCTTACTCTTCTGAAAATTTATGATATAGATCTGTCTTGCACGAACTAATTTCTTAAAGAGGAACTTTCTGACTTATACATGCATATTTCCCTTTTAGAACTTTGAAAATTCTTACGCTACAATTTCGTTAATCCATAGTTATGCTCTACCTGGATTACACAAAGGTATAGTAACTCGTAGTGTTAAAACTTAAAAATGACAAAGTAAAACAATTCTAAACGTCAACTTCAGTAAACATGATTCTGTTTCTAAAATGCTTATAAACAAAGATGACGACGTTTCTGCTGTCTCTGATTGTGAGAATACAAACAGAAGATGAAGTTTCATATCCAAATTAGAAATTTATTTGCACTCAGTATTGCATGGGTAACTCTGCTATTTTGTTAATCTATGTTTTATGTGGTGACTTCATGCTAATTAATACTAAAGGGCTTAAGTATCATGAAAATAAGCAGACTGCATGGCTGCAAATTTGTAATTACAGATATCCTACAGAGGAACGGACTAAATGACGTATATAATGCTGAAATTCTCCATGTAAATGCGACTTAGTAGTTAGTAGGTCAATTGGCTGACATGAGTTCCTAGAAGTGAAAGGCATACGTCTTTTTCTTTTCCCCTATATCCCTCTTCTTTTGGGATCACAATTAACGTTTCTTCACTTACATAACGGGCGCCTCAAACCCCTTACGCATACAAATGTAGAATTAAACCATGGGTTCATCAGAACTTAATAATTTTGATGTATATATGAATAAAATCATTAAGTAAGTAAATTTCAAACCCAATTATTCATCCCAGTTTCAGTAGCAGTTGAAAATTGTGAGCGTTGTTATTTGTTGACGCAGGCGTATACAGTAATGTTAAATGAGAAAAATGGATACACAATGCTTGGTTTTGTCACGACCCAACCGGAGGGCCATGACGGGTACCCGGTGCTAACCCACCCGGGTACCTCTTATCGTACATTCACATTTACATCTAGGTGAGCCACATGGCTAAGTCATACTTTTTATCCATCATTCATACTAATGTCATTGGGCAACAATACATCTATATCATCCTCAACAACTATGCCCATATAAATGTACATAAGCCGACGAGGCTAACAAAATGATATCCAAAATATAAGCCGACAAGGCCAAATATATCTAACCATATACACCTGTCTACGAGCCTCTAAGAAGAGTATGTCACATCATATAGGCGGGACAGGACCCCGCCATGCCCATAAGTATGTACACAAAAGAATAGATACCAAAAGTTGTAGCTCCGAATGAGATGGAGCTCCACTATGTAGTCCCGGAGTAATAAAGCTATGGATCAAGCCTGTCTCCTTGGCCACCTGCGGGCATGACACAGCGTCCACAAACAAAAGGACGTCAGTACAAAGAATGTACTGAGTATGTAAAGCATAATCAACATCATTATAGAAGCATAAGAGACAACATAAGAAGTAGCATAAGATGGGAGGTAGTAGAACCATCGTCATAACACTTACTTGCTTTTCATAGGGACCTTCCATTTCTAATGCGTGTTTGTGTACATACACACGTACATATCCATATCCACATCCATATTCGTATTCGTATTTGTATACATTCTCATATCCACATTCGTATTCATAATCGTATTCATATTCATATTCATTTACATATTCATATTCATAGCATACCCGACCATGAAGGATCGGTGTTTCACATACCCGGCCATGGCAAGGCTCGGTGATTATACATACCTGGCCCTACCAAGGCTCAGGGTTATCCGTACCCAACTACAGTGGTGTGCGCGCAGTATATCTCATACCCGACCATATAAGCTCGGTGTTACATAATAGTCATACATGGACACATATACATAAGAGCTCATAAGCATCTTTGACATTATTACTATCGTCGTTTTATTACATCTATCCTTAGAGGATCACTCATCGTATAAGGAATTTAGTAGAACCATAAACATAACAAAAATCATGAGCTTTACTAGCTTTAAAGATAGAATCATTTGGAGGACATTATAGGCTCATGAAAGAATATATATATATATATATATATATATATATATATATATATATATATATATATGGCCACGGAACCATGCCTTATTGAAAAAAATGGGGTTAGCCTTACATACCTCTTCGTTTAGCTATTCTATCGCTTGAACGTTCTTCTTCAATGCTCACGTTTCTACCTTCATTAGAGTTTATACTAACATTAGAAAATCGATAGCTTAGCATACTTGACTAAAGCTAGAGAAAATTGGGTAGCATTTCCTTTGTTTATACAAATTTCCTCATATCATTTATCAACTCCCAAACATCTATAATAACATTCACAACATCATAAGCAATAGTCTTTATTCACCTACATTATCCATATTTCTCAATCCACTTCAAATCATCCATATTCATGGTCATGACACACTATTACATTCACTCATATAAAATGTCTATCCCATGTTCTTAGTGTCATTTATAACATTATTAAAATCATAACATATCAAGAATCGTGACTCATTCCAAGCTACTACTAAAAAATATCACTATTCTCACATTCATGACCCATTTTCTATCTCCTTCTACAATCCAAGTCTTTCAACCTCTCAATACCTTAAACAACACGGAAAGACCATAAAACTTACCTTAGATGGTGTAGGAATGGACTTTGGGTGGAAACACTTCACTTGAGCAAAACCCTAGTTCCACCTCCACTTGGATTTCTTGTCTTGAACTTTAATGAGTTTCTTACTCTTGATTCTCTTGGTTTGATGAAGTTGATCATTAATATCTCTTGATTTTTTGTGGGAGAGGTGTGGAGAAATGTTCTAGAGAGTTCTTGAGAGAAGGGGAGTGAAGATGAAATGAACTTGGTCCCTTATTAAAATCTCACAATCTGTCCCGCTTGGATTTCACGGACCAAACATACGGTCCGTATAATTTATACTAACCGTATGTTTGGCTGTACTTTTGGTCCAGTGAAGGCTACCAATCTGGGATGAATATACGGCCTAACATACGGCCAGTATATTTTATACGGCCAGCATGTTGGGCCGTATACTGCCCAGCTTTTTCGAACTCGCTCTCGTCGACTCATTTGATCTCCAATCCTTATGGAACCTTCTTAACACTCGTTTAACACCTCATTAACAATCTAAGGGACGTTATATCTCTTCTCCAAAACATCATTAAGTCATCATTAATTCGGTACTCGTAAATCTCTTTCGATACATAACGTATACCTTGCCTTCCTTGGCTAACTTTCTTCTCTTACCTCGAATGTCTTTGCAATCTCAATTAGGGTCATCAAATGCATTTCCTTACTTATTGAAATATCGTATACTTCGTGCCCTTCGTTAGTCTATTCACTGTGCATCAACGGAGAATTTTCCGAGGTGTAACAGGTTTAGACGTTGGCAACATCCTAAAGTGCTTCTCCTTAGTGGGATGATTGTTGTTAACTCGGAATATTCACTGATAAAATTGGTGAAAATAGAAATAGAGAATGAAAAATAGAATGCTAACTATTCGAAAGCGCGGCCTAATGCATAGGTGCCTGACCTCTAATCGGAGTTCTGATTTTTTATGAAGGCTTTTCATTCCAAAATTACCAATTACCGTGTAAAAAATGAATCTTACTACCTATAGGGCATGAAATTCATACGCTCTATGAGCTTGGCTAACGCCCCAGGCCAACGATTGTTAGGGCAACCTTGACCTATCTAGCGCATCAATTTCACGCACTATACTAGTCCATGGATATAGTCTATTGGCATAAGCACGTGTGAGTTTTGATGATTGACAAAGTGAATGAACAAGGTGAATGAGCCAAGTCTGTCGACATGTTCTAACTCAGAGACAGATGCAGTAAATGAACCAGGCGATGCATGACCAGAGTGATTGAAACAAGTCAATGAACATGTTTTATCTCAGAACACAAAGACGATTCAAGGTTAAATGAACAGGGTCCAAGAACGTGTTCCAGCTCAGAGTCCTACTACGAGTAGGATTTGTAATTTATGGTAAAGATTTGGCGGACAAGTTGCAGGATTTCTTGCCATAATCATCAAGAACTTCAGACTCCTACAAGGACACTGAGGCCGCATGAAAGCAAGAATCCCAAGTAAACTCAAACCCTAACTCTCATAATGGGCCTTACCATGTAGGGATTGAATTCAGCCGACTTGATGCAAACCTAGTTCTATATATATCCAAGTCCTACCATGAAGAAGTTTATACACTCACAAAGAAAGAAAATCAGAAATCGAGCAAACACAATCAATGCAATATTGAGTGCCCTGATTATCAAAGTGCGACCTGATACGAAGACGAAGATTGAAGAAACTGTTCAATAGAGTTTAGGTTTTACAGTTCTTGAGTCTAGATTCGTGTATTAGGATTGTTTATCGAGTTATACCTTTATCAGCTTTAGTAGAAGCAATATTCAATATGTATAAAATGTTAGTCAAATTCAACTTCAAGTTGGGATAACTTGAAGTGGGCTCATTAGTCTAGGGAGATTAGTGAGATAGGAATTAGAGTTTAGTTCCTAGGTTACAGAGTTTGAAACTTGAATTTGCAAAGGCTCACCATTGTAGTGGAGTTGGGGAAAAATCCTACAGAGGTGTAGGTCGTGATTTTTTTCACCTTTTGTAAGCCGGGTGGTTTCCATGTAAAAATCATTGTGTCTTTACTTTTCCATTCTTTATTGTTCCACAAACGCTAGCTTAGAATAGGTAAAGTAATGTTGTCTATCCTTAGGCGAAAATCTGTTAAAGTAAGACAGACAACTGATAGTACAGAATATCAATTGGTACCAGAGCAGGTTCTTTTTAAAAGGCTAACATCTTAAGAGAAGATCATGATGAATGTTGCACCACCAATTGGACACGGTCAAGGTCAATCAACCCACAAACCACCAATGTTTAATGGGAAGTACTATGCATGGTGGAAAGCTCGCCTGGAGGACCAACTACAAGTAGAAGACTATGAGCTATAGGATAGGAGTATTGATGGTCCCAAGTATCCCACCAAGAAGGGTCCTGATGGTACAGAGATTAAGAAGTAGAAAAGTGAATATGAAGAAAGTGATTACAAGAACCTTGAGAAGAATTCCAAGGCTAAAAATGCCTTAATCTGTGGAGTTGGACCAGATGAGTACAACAGAATTCTGGGTGTACAATTGCCAAACAAATCTGGAACGCTTTGGTAAATGCTCATGCAGTAACCAGTCAAGTCAGGAAGTTCAAGAAATCTATGCTTTCCACTGACTATGAGAACTTCATAATGAAGTCAGGAGAGGCAATCTCCAAGATGTCCACTCGATACACATCCCTGGTAAATGAACTAACTTCTCTTGGTAAGATCATTACCACTAAAGATTCGGTTGACAAAATTTTGAGAACTTTGCCAAAATCATTCAAAATGAAAGTCACTGTAATAAGAGAAGCAAAATACATAGGAGTCGTGTCTTTAGATGAACTGGTAGGAAATTTGAAGACCTATGAAATGGACACGGAGAAGTCTAAGGATGAGTAAACAAGTCTTGAAAGGACGATGGCTCTCAAAGCTACTGAAAGTGATGGTTCTGAAGTAGATGAGGAAGAAATGGCCTTGATCACAAGGAATTTCAGAAAGTTCCTCAAAAAAGGCAAGACAGATCTGCAGAGGAAACACTTATAGAAAGGGAAGTGTCATGACCCAAATCACTAATCGTCCGGGCACCTACCCTCTTCCACCTGGTAGGCGAACCCGTCCCTTAAAGATTCATCCAACAACATAAATAATAAATAAGAGAAACAAAAGTCTAAAATGGTAGATAGATAGTAATGCGGAATACAACAAATACCCAAGGAATCTGGTCTGAATAGTACAAGAGCTACTAATACAAGTCTGTCTCAGGCTATGAAATAAAGACAGCAGGATAGAAGAGTCTCCGGGCAGCCGATCGGAATATGGCTCACCCTGGAAACTCCAACTGACTGCCTCGGGAACTCATCCACGAGGGCTTGAAGTGGAATCTGTAACAAACTCTGCACTCAGAAAAGAATGCAGCAAGGTAAAATCAGTACAACAGCATGTACTGGTAGGCATCATAGGCTAATAACAATTAGCTAACATATATAAAAGAAAGAAACTGGAAGATAGGCATATAAGCAGTCCCAGAAACTGGAAGATAGGCATATAAGCAGTCCCATATACAGTCACTAAGCACATCCAAGTAAGACTTGCAATAATGTGAACCACACTAGATCTCAGTAGTCTACAATCATAGCCTAGGCGGAAACCTTTAGTCCTCGAATCCATCAAGTGTCTAGTTAAGCGATTAACAAGCACAGAACATCTTAAATAAATCAACAACCAAGGAATCAAGGTTGGAACGCACCATGTAATACAACAGATACAACAACCAGAATCAGAGATATGAATGGATGTAATATGAATGCATGTGCGATGCAATGCTATGCAATCCACTGCACTGGCCAACTGTCTCATATCGTACACACATGCTACAGACCTCCACGTCTCGATAGTCATGACCCATGGGGGAACTGTGAAGTACATGTACCAGTCACTCCACACACACCTAGAGGTGGTTCCATAACACTAGCCATTCCGCACACAACCTAGAGATGGCTACTATATCAAGTATGTCCATAGTCACTCCGCACACAGCCCGGAGATGACTTTCCTCCTTCACTTTCTCCATTTGAACCACATCACAGTATCATGAGAAATGTAAGATGAAGTGCATGCATGAATGTCAAATTCAACAAAAATCATGAGGACGAATAAACATAACAACTCGTAATTCAATTACCAATACAATCCTATTCTCAAATCTGTACAATTCCACGTCCGTAGCAATTTCCCTTCAGACCACATAGGTAACACCAAATAATATATGCAATAGATGCCATATGAAATATGCATGTAGCAAACATCATAATAAGAAGCCTCGGATGTCTCGCTTTCCCTCTTAGTATTACTAATATCAAATCACAGTTCATAACAATGAATCATGTAGAATGTGTATGAATGATATGCAAGATATAAGTCTCAAGTGAAATCATATCAAAACCCAATCGTGCCACACATGGACACATATCACAATATTAGTACTGAAGCAAGTTCTTTCCTCTATCAATGATAATGTCAAGATAATTGGGAGAAACTGTATCACAACCATAACATGACAACTAAGTAACAAGTCCAATACCACACACATGACAGCAAGCCAAATCACAACAAAGAGGCAACAAGCCCACAAGTCATCAACAATACCAACCTAATAATATCCATCCCAACTTCATACCTGAAGGCTTAGCATGCTTCTATATCAATAACTAACTCTACATATGATTAGCTAACTGGAGTCTAACCAAAAAGGTAAGCCGTAACCTACCTCGTTGCCGAGTTGGATCCACGAACAATCAGATCTGAGCTTTGTCCTTCTGAAGAGCCTCTGAATACTCAAGGTCTAGCCATTATTGCATTTTAATAGTTAGAAATGAGAAACAACGGTACCCATATTGATATACATTCGTTCGAATCAAAATCAACTAAGTAAAAGAGGGGAAACGGGCCTACAAGGGTAAAACAGGTATTTCAAGGTGGAATAGGTAACCCAACATTCTAGAAGTTCAATTCTACTCCCCAATTGCTAATTTAGCTTAAGTATTGATATCATTCAAAGTAAAACACCCAATGTAGGCATAAACCCTAGCTTTTCCATATTTCAATTTGTCAACTAGAAAGGAAGATTCAAGCCTATCGTTTACTAATTCATGAAATACCATGCTTAGATTAGTAAAATCCATCAATTTATCTCATATTGGAAGACTAAAATTCAAATAACAAAGTATAGGTCAAAACTCATCTTCTTCCTTTAGTTCTCTAGATTTTCTACCATAGATTCAAGCTTAGGAAAGGTAAATAAAGGAAGTCAAGGTTAGAGAAATTTACCCCAAGAAGAATCCACTTAGAACCTCTTCAAATCGCCTTAAAGACACTTAGGAGAAATAAATGTGGGAATGGGAAATGAAGGGTTTCACTTTAGCATTAATGTTACACCTTAGAAAATTTTCCGTTGATGCACAGTGAATAGACTAACGAAGAGCACGAAGTATATGGCATTTCAATAAGTAAGTAATGAAATTTGATGACCCTAATTAAGATTTCAAAGACATTCGAGGTAAGAGGAGAAAGTTTGCCAAAAGAAGGCAAGGCATACGATATATATCGGAAAGGATTTACGAGTAACAAGTTAATGATAATTTAATGATGCTTTGGAGAAGAGTTATAATGTCCTTTATATTGTTAATGAGGTGATAAACAAGTGTCAAGAAGGTTCCATAAGGATTGGAGATCAAACGAGTCGACGAGAATGAGTTTGGAAGAACTGGGCATTATACGGCCCAACATACCGGTCGTATGTTTGGCTGTATAATCAGCCCAGATTAGCACCCCTCACTGGACCAAAAGTACGACCAAATATACGGTCAATTTAATTTATACGGACCGTATGTTGGTCCGTGAAATCCAAGCGGGATAGATTTTGTATTATTAATAAGGGGTCCAAGTTTATTTCATTTCATTTCCCCTTCACTCCCCTTCTCTCTAGAAAATTTCTCTACACTTCTCCCACAAGAATTCAAGGGATATTAGTGAACAACTACATCAAACCAAGAGAATCAAGTTCAAGAAACCTATTAATGTTCATCCAAGACAAGGAATCCAAGTGAAGGTGAAACTAGGGTTTTGCTCAAGTGAAGTATTTCCACCCAAGGTTCATTCCTACACCATCTAAGGTAAGTTTTATGGTATTTACATGTTGTTTAAGGTATTGAGAAGTTGAAACACTTGGATTGTAGAAGGATATAGAAAATGGGTCATGAATGTGGGAATAGTGTCATTTTTGAGTAATCGCTTGGATTGAGTCATGATGCTTGATATGTTGTGATTATGGATATGTTATAAATGATGTTAAGAACATGAGATAGACATTGTATATGAATGAATGTAATCGTGTGCTATGACCATGGATATGGATGATTGGAAGTGAATTGAGAAGTAAGGATAATGTATGTGAATAAAGAGTATTGTTATGATATTGTGAATGTTATTATTGATGTTTGGGAGTTGATATATGATATGGAGGAAGTCGTATAAATAAAGGAGATGCTTTCCAATTTTCTCTAGCTTTAGTCATGTATGCTAAGCTATCGATTTTCTAATGATAGTATAACTTTAATGAAGGTAGAAACGTGAGCATTGAAGGAGAACGTGCAAGTGATAGAACAATTGAATGGAAAGGTATGTAAGGCTAACCCTTCTTTCAAAAGGCATAGTTCTTTGACCAAATATCTAATCTTCTATGAGCTTATGATGTCCTCCAAATGATGCTATCTTCAAAAGCTACTAAGCTCATGATTCTCGATATGTTACGATTGTACTAAATTCCTTATATGATGAGTAATCCTCTAAGGATAGATGTAATGAACGACGATAGTAATGATGCTAAAGATGCTTATGAGATTTTATGTATATGCATCTATGTATGCCTATTATGAAACCCCGAGCTTATATGGCCGGGTAGAATATATATATATATATATATATATATTGCGCGCGCACCACTACAGTTGGGTACAGATAACCCTGAGCCTTGGTAGGGCCAGGTATGTATACTCACCGAGCCTTGCCATGGCCAGGTAGGCGAAACACCGAACCTTCATGGTCGGGTATGCTATGTACATGATATGGATATGTATACAATATAAATATGAGTATAAATACGAATATGCTATGTAAATGAGTACGAATATGGATATGGATGTATGTATACACTCACGCATTAGAAATGGAAAGTCCCTATGAAAAGCAAGTAAGTGTTTATGACAATGATACACTATCTCCCATCCTATGCTATTTCGTATGTCGTCTATTATGCTTTCATAATAATGTTGATCATGCTTTACATACTCAGTACATTCTTCGTACTGATGTCCTTTTGTTTGTGGATGCTGCGTCATGCGTGCAGGTGGCCAGGGAGACAGGCTTGATCCATAGCTTTATTACTCAGGGACTACATAGCGGAGCTCCATTTCATTTGGAGCTACAGCTTTTGGTATTTATTCTTTTGTGTACATATTTATGGGCATAGCGGGGTCCTGTCCCGCCTATATGATATGACATACTCTCCTTAGAGGGTCATAGACATTCGTAGAGATCCGTCCTTCTTTCTCACAAACAAGACTGGTGCTCCCCACGGTGATGAACTGGGTCTGATGAATGCCTTCTCGAGCAAGTCCTTCAGCTGCGCCTTTAGCTCTTTTAATTCTGCCGGAGCCATTCGATAAGGAGGAATAGAAATAGGCTTGGTGTCCGGCAATACATCAATAGCGAAATCAATCTCTCTCTCTGGTGAAAGACCTGGAAGTTCATCCGGGAATACGTGTGGAAATTCATTCACCACCGGAACTGACTGGAAAGTTGGCGGCTTTGCCTCGGTATCATGCACCAGAGCTAAGTGATAAATATAGCCCTTGGATATCATCTTCCTTGCCTTGAGGTAGGAAATAAACCTGCCCTTTGGCGATGCTGCATTACCCTTCCATTCAAGCACGGGCTCTCCCGAAAATTGGAATCGAACCACTTTTGTCCGACAATCAACATTTGCATAGCACGAAGCCAACCAATCCATACCCATGATTACATCAAAATCTACCATTTCTAGCTCAATCAAATCAGCTTTGGTCTGACGATCACATATCATAATGACACAATTTCTGTATACTTGTCTTGCTATCACAGGTTCACCCACCAGAGTAAGCACCTCAAAGGGTTTAATTAACTCGGGTTTCACCCCAACACAACTAGCAACATAAGGAGTAATATAAGAGAGTGTAGAACCCGGATCTATCAACGCATACACATCACAAGAGAATATAGACAATATACCTGTGACTACATCCGGAGAGGGCTCGAGATCCTGTCATCCCGCTAAAGCATATACACGGGGCTGAGTGGCACCTGAAGTAGATGCTGCCCCTTGGCCTCTACCTCGGACTGCTGTCATCTGGGGAGTCTGCCCTACGGGGCGTGCTGAGGAAGAACCCGCTGCCGAACCTGTGGGCTAAACCCCACCTCTACCATACCGTGAGGGAAAATCCTGCATCAAATGCCAGTCTGCCCACAAACATAACAACCATCGGTGTCCTGATGACATGGCCCTGAGTGTAATTTGCGGCACCGACTACATCGTGGAACTGGTGGTCTCCTCTGACTGTAATCACCCCCAAACTGAGAACCCGAAGCTCTCGAACTCTGACCCTGTCCCGATGGAAAAGAGCGATCAAATCCCCTATCTGCGAACCGAGGAGGTGTACTAGTCGCTGACTGGCCTGAATGTCGGGAATAAGCCTGCCTCGATCCCCCTCTATAATCACCATCTGAGCCCTCAGATCTAGCCCTTTGTTTTGCCTCCTATCACTGCCGCGATCACCCCTTTGTTGTTTTTGTCGCCCCTCTAAATTCGAAGCATGAGCCTGTATCCGAGAAATGTCCATCCCGTCTTACAAGGAAGCCGTCAGACAATCTCTGAATAAATGTGGTCCCAAACCACTCACAAACCTATGTACCCGATCTCCCATGTCGGCCACCATAGTCAGAGCATATCTAGCCAAAGAATTGAATTGCATGCTATACTCCCGGGCACTCATGTTTCCCTGTCTCAAATTCAGAAATCTATCCGCTCTAGCTCGGCGGACCTCGAGTGGCAAATAGTGGCGAATAAAAGCATCTACAAACTCTTGCCAAATCGGAGGAGGCGCGTTCTCTCCTCTTGATAATACCCAATTGTTGTACCATAACACCGCCATATCCCGGAGTCTATAAGATGTCAACTCCACGGATTCGGTTTCGGAAGCATGGACAATCTTCAATGTCCTCAATATTTCGTCAATGAAACCTTGTGGGTCTTCTTCCGGCTTTGACCCGAAAAACTCCGGAGGATTTAGACTCATAAAATCACGGACTTTAGTACTTGCCGCCCGGTCACTTGGACCCACATTTTGTCGTTGTGCTTGTGCGGCAACCAATTAGGTCAATAACTGAATGGCCTCGGTCATTTGTTGACCCGAAGCAAGCAGCGGAGGAATTGGAGCTGGGGCTTATCCTTGCTCTCCCACATCGGGCGGGGTAGAAGAAGTATTTGACAAAGCCTCGTTGTGTGATTCGCCTTCCTCTATATTCATCGGAGGATCTCTTTCTACCCGCCTCTTTGTTTTAGGCTTGCCCTTTTGGGCGGCTGTAGCTTTTCCTTTTGGCGGCATTCTGAAATCATAACACACTATTAAGGAGGATAAAATCTTACACACGGCTCTATCGCACGATCTCATAGAAGAAAGATGGCCATTTTTCCTAAATTCCCCGTAGCCTCTTGTTTATTGATGTGGCGCGCTACACACCATAAACAAGACTCTACTAGACACGGCTCGTAGACACTTCCTAGGATCGAACTGCTCTGATACCACTTCTGTCACGACCCAGCTAAGGGCCGTGACGGGTACCCGGGGCTAACCACCGAGCACCGCTCGTGCCATTACTTCTTAGGCTCACTTAACAATCATTTATCCGGTTCATGCTCAATTTATAATAAAATCCGTTTTCATTTAGAACCAAAACGCCTTTATACACACGAGCCCTTAGGCTAGCAAAATAATAGGTATATATATATATACATAATGACCCTGCCATGAAACCACACGACCCACATTGAGTATCTACGAGCCTCTATGAGATGACATCTACAATTGTACACAAAAGAATCATCATGGGCTCCTCCGGGACAATGGAGGGCTTTCAGTCAGCTAGCAGCCTCTAAGAATCCGGAGCAAGATCTCCTCCCTGTCTACCTGTGGGCATGAACACAACGTCCAAAGAAAACGGATGTCAGTACGAATGTTGTACTGAGTATGTAAGGCAGAAATGAAATAAATAACATAATAGAAAGATCATGAGTCATGAGACCAAGATATAACCTGCACAAGTGTCCTAGGCAATCGTATTACTTTCATATTTCACATTTTACATAATCATAGTATACGTGTTACCACATCCCATACATCATCACGTACATCGTCATACACATCATCACATCATAATCTGTATCGTCACCCGCGTCCGGGTAACCCTCATATGCCGCCCACTAGTAGTGATCATGCCCTACCCTTTCGGCTCGGTGTAAACATAGCAGCCCGCGTTAGCGGACATGCCCGGCCATATAGGCGTGGTGGAATTGTATGCATCCCGCATTAGCGGTGACATGCCTGGCCATATAGGCGCGGTGGAATCGTATGCATCCCGCATTAGCGGTGACATGCCCGGCCATATAGGCGCGGTAGAATCTTATTATCACAACATCTATCATAACACATCATTATTATACATCTCATGTCGTAGCATCATGTTGTCATTCCTTAGTGTCCCACGTATCCCATAGTTATATTACAAGTTAGCATTAATCGTCATCTTATTGTCATAGCATACATTAGGCTTTAAGATAACCACACTATGTCGGGATGACGTAAGGTCGTGAACCCCCGATTGTATTATGGACATTTATGAGTATCATGCCTCGCCTTGAAGGGAATAAAACATAAGGCGAGTGTTAGCAATAATAACATCATTAGTGTTATAGGAACATCATGCCACATTTCCTCGAATCTCTATACTCTAGCTCGTTATCACTATTATCGTGCTCATAGGTGCTTTAGTACAAAGAAGGACTCATAAAATTTATCTTGTAGAAGGATTATGGAAATCTTGAAGGATTCATGTCTTTGAAAGAAGAGTTAATCCTCACATACCTTTCTCGTTTAAGAAATCTAGCGTTCGCTCGTTCTCCTTCAATGTCACGTCTCTACCTTCAAAAAGAGGATTCGTACTAACATTAGTTAACCAACTATAAGAACGCACTACTATTTTTAGAGAAAATTGGGCAGCACTTCCTTTGTTTATACTACTTCTCCTATCTTCCATATCAACCCCTAACACTTACAACAACAATCACAATATAGCAATCAATAATCATCATTCATATACAATAACCATGATCCACCATTTCTCTTCATTTTTCCCACATTTATGGTTGTAGGTTCGCTATCGTATTTTCCCATGTATCACACTTATATCATAGTCTACATGTCATTTATATCGTATTCATACTCACAACACACTAACATTCATGATTCAATTCAACTACCATTCACTTATGGCACTATTCACTCATGGATGACCCATTTGCTATGCTTTTCTACAATTCGGGTATCTTAACCTTCCAATACCTTAAACAACATGAAATGGTCATGAAACGTACCTTGGATGAAGGTTGAACAAGTCTTGAGTGAATTTGCTCCTCTAACACCAAAACCCTATCTCACCTCCTTTGGTTTTCTTTGAAGAAGATGAGCTTTACTTGAGTTTCATACACTTTGATTCACGGATTATGTGTTATTGATCTTAATTTCCCTTGGATTTCTCTTGTAGTTGAAGATTAGGGAAGGTTCTAGAGGTCTCTTGAAGTATACAGTGAAGAGGGAATGAAATATGAAATGAAAAAACCCCTCACACTTAAACTTAAAAGCTGCCCGACCCTCATTATACGGACCAACATATGGTCCGTACTATTTATACGGACCGTATGTATAGGCGTACATTTGTTCCAGAATGTTATCTTCATCTTGGCCAACTATACGGTCCAACATACGGCTAGTATAATTTATACGGACCTTATGTTTGGCCGTATAATGCCAACTGAAGCGAATTCCGTTTTCGTCGACTCGTTTGATCTCCGATCCTTATAGAACCTTCTTAACACTTGTTTAACACTTCAATACCCATCTAAATGACGTTATTGCTTATCCCTAAGACCTCATTATGCCATCACCAAATCGTTGCTTGTTATTCTTATCCGATACACAACGTATGATTCGTTTTCCTTAGCAACTTCCTTTCCTTGCATTGTATGCCTTTAAAATCTCATCGAGGGTCCTCTAATACTCTTTATTACTCATAAAAACATCGCATACGCTACGTCCTCTATTATCCTATTCACTGTATATGTACGGGGGATTTTCCAAGGTGTAACAGGTCAAAAGTAGTGGTTTACACTAATCATGCAGCCTTGAGATACCTCATGGCAAAGAAGGAAGCAAAACCGCGACTTATCAGATGGATGCTATTGCTGCAAGAGTTTGATTTTGAGGTGAAGGACCGCAAGGTCACTGAAAACTAGGTTGCTGACCATCATTCTCGGCTTGAAGAAGCTGGGAGACCTTCTGATGAACTAGATATAGATGATATTTTTCCAGACGAGAGGGTGTTGGCTGTGTCAATGGAGGTAGCACCGTGGTATGCTGACATTGCCAATTATTTGGTAATAGGCGTAGTTCCAGAAGATATCAAAGCTTACCAAAAGAAGAAGTTCTTGCGGGATGCTCGACAATACTATTGGGACGAGCCTTATTTGTTCCGAACATACGCTGACAACATCATTCGACGCTGTGTTCTGGAAAGTGAAGTGATGGCGATTCTAAAGGCGTGCCATGACTCTCCTGTTGGGTCTCATCATAGTGGTAATCAGACTGCAGCTAAGGTACTTGAATGCGTTTATTACTGGCCGACCATCTTTCATGATGCTTATTTTTGGGTGCTGTCTTGTGATCAATGTTAGAGGCAAGGTGTTACACCTCGGAAATTTCTCCGTGAACGTACAATAAATAGACCAACGAAGAGTATGAGTGTACGATGTTTTACTAAGAAGGGGGTGACTACTTATGAGTTTTGAAAATGCGAAAGTTGCAGATTTACACTTCGGCCCAGTTGGTCGTAAAATAGAATACGACCCGTAAAGTGGTTTATGGACCGTAAACTGCTATCGCCTTTCAACATTCCGAAATTTCAACTTTCTGTCAAATGTCTAAATGGTTAAATACGACTCAGAATACGGACCGTAAATCGAGATACGGCCCGTAAACTGTGACCGTAAACCACCATGACTCCAGCAAACCTTTCTGGTTCTGTTATGCTTAAATACGGTCATGAAAGAGGGACCGTAAACCAGAATACGGCCCGTAAACTGGGTTTACGGCCACTGTGCACTTCGACTACTGTTCATAAAAATCAGATTTTAAGTTAAGTATAAGGGACCCTTTTTCATTCCATTCATTTTATTTTCACTCCACACTTTAAGAAACATCTAGAATACTCTCTAATATTCATCCACAAGAGAATCAAAGGAAAATCAAGATCAATAACACTAAATCCTACCACATCTAAGGTAAGTTTTATGACTTTCTCATGATGATTGAAGTATTTATACGTTGAAACACTTGGATTATAGAAGAGTGTAGTAAATGGGTCATAAAATGTGAATAGTGCCATAGTTGGATGATAGTTGGATTGAATTATGAATGTTGATGAGTTGGGAGTACAAATATGTTATAGATGACGTGTGGACCATGAAATAGGTGTGATGTATGAGAAAATATGATGATGAGCTAAAACCCATAAATGTGGAGAAATTGGGGAAAAATGGTGGAATGTGGTAAACGTAGATAAATGACGATTGTTAATACGATGTTGTGAATGTTTGGTAGTTGAAATGAATCATGGGAAAAGTAGTAGAAACAAAGTAAATGCTGTCCAATTTTCCCTAGAAATCGTAGTGCGTTCTTCTCGTCGGTTGACTAACGATGGCACGAATTCTCTCTTGAAGGTAGAGACATGACATCAAAGGAAATCAAGCAAACGATAGCATAGTTAAATGACAAAGGTATGTGAGGCTTATCTTTCTTTCAAAAGGCATGAATCCTTCAAGTCTTATATAATCCTTCTACAAAACGAAGCCTATGAGTCCTTCAATATATTGAATTATATATGAATATGATGGTGATGATAATGAGCTAGAGTATAGCAATTCAAGAAATTGTGGCTTGATGTTCCTATAAGGCTAATGATGTTATCTTTGTTAATACTCACCTTATGCTCTATTTCCTTCAAGGCGAGGCACGATACTCATAAACGTTCATAATATAATCGGGGGTCACGAGCTTACGTCACCCCGACATAGTGTGGTTGCCCTTAAAAGCTTAACGTATGCTCTTAATGCTAATATATGATATGTCTATAAGATGATTAACAATGCTAGTTTGTAATACGATGATGATATGTATAAGATACCAAAAAATGATAAGATGATGCTATGTTATGAGATGTGTAATAGTGATGTATTATGATTGATTTTGTGATGATAAGATTCCACCGTGCCTATTTGGCCGGGCATGTCACCGCGAATGCGGGCTACGTATGATTCCATCGCGCCTATATGGCCGGGCATGTCACCGCTAATGCGGGCTGCTATGTTTACACTGAGCCTAGAGGACCGGGCATGATCACCACTAGTGGGCGGCATATGAGGATTACCCGGACGCGGGTAATGATGCGGAGTACGATGTGACGATGTACGTGATGAAGTATGTGATGATGTATGTGATGATGAATGTGATGATATATGGGATGTGATAAAACATATACTATGATGATGTAAAATATGATATATGTAAAAAGTATGTTGCTTATAACACTCAAGCAGGTTATATCTTTTCTTATGATTCAGGATGCTTCTATGACGTTGTTCATTTCATTCCTGCCTTACATACTCAGTACAATGTTCGTACTGACGTCCGTTTTCTTTGGACGCTGTGTTCATGCCCACAGGTAGACAGGGAGGAGATCTTGCTCCAGACTCTTAGAAGCTGTTAGCTGACTGAAAGCACTCCCTTGTTCCGGAGGTGGTCATGATGAATCTTTTGTGTACAGTTATGTGTGTAATCCAATAGAGGCTCGTAGATACTCAATGTGGGTTATGTGGTTTCACGACGTGGATATTGTGTAAATATATTGATATATGTTATTGTATAAAAGCATTATGTTTTGTAATGAAAAGTAGTTTCTTTTGTAAAATGAGCATGAAATCGATAAATGATTGTTGAATGAGTCTAAGAAGTAATAGTACAAGCGGTGCTCGGTGGTTAGCCCCGGGTACCCGTCGCGGCCCCTAGCTGGGTCGTGACACAAGGGAATATAGGCAGAAGGCAAGAGATGCCTATGAATTTTGTTATGGAGGTAGAAGTGTTCGATGTCTTGGGGATTGACTTTATGGGACCCTTTGTGAGTTCAGGTGGCATGAAATACATCTTGGTTGCTGTGGATTATGTGTCAAAATGGGTAGAAGCTGTGACTTTACCTAATAACGAGGCCAAGAGTGTCATGGGGTTCCTCAAGAAGAGCATATTTACTTGCTTTGGTACTCCGAGGGCTATAATCAGTGATGGTGGATCCCACTTTTGTGATAGAGCTTTCGTGGGACTGATGGAGAAATATGGGGTAAAACATAAGGTGGCAACACCTTATCATCCTCAGACAAGTGGGCAAGTTGAAGTGTCCAATAGGGAGATCAAGAGTATTCTAGCAAAGACAGTGAATGCGAATAGAACTGATTGGGCCCGCAAGCTCGATGATGCTCTTGGGCATACCGGACGGCTTTCAAGACTCTGATTGGAACTTCACCCTTCAAGCTTGTGTTCGGAAAAGCTTGTCACTTGCCGGTTGAACTTGAACACAAGGCCATGTGGGCTTTGAAGAGATTGAATATGGATTGGGAAGAAGCGACCAAACTCAGGTTGTTTCAACTAAATGAGATGGATGAATTTCTGTACCAAGTATACGAGAGTGCAGCACTATATAAAGAAAGAATGAAGCAATACCATGACAAGAAAATCCTTAAGCGGGAGTTCTACAAGGTTGATCCTGTCTTGTTGTTCAACTCTCGGTTGAAGTTGCTACCGGGTAAGCTAAAATCAAGGTGGTCTGGTCCGTTTGAGGTGGTAGGCGTTTCACCCCATGGAGCGATTGAATTAAAGTCCGGAGATGGAACTCGGACATTTAAGGTGAATGGGCAGAGGTTGAAATACTACCACGGGATGGTTTCGGAGGATAGAATAGTTGACAGATACCGGCTGAAGCACCTCGGAATGAACAATGATCTGGTGTACGCAGATAAGGAGCAAATAGCCACCACCGTCGTGCCGCGACGTTAAATCAAGCGCTTCTTGGGAGGCAACCCAAGTGTAATGTTTATTTTTATTTTGTTTATTTTTTATTACATATAGGGTAATGGTTGTTTTGGTGCAGGAATCTATTGCAGAAAATATTGTTGAATAGCAGGTAAGTTAAATAGTAAGAGACTGTTTCGCAACATTGCAAAATACGCCTGCAGTTTACGGACCGTATTTCACAATACAGCTCGTAAAATTGGGCGTATTTAACAATGTCACAAAACAGTAAGAACTGTAATGCACCATGGAGGTTTACGACCACGGAAGACGGACCGTATTGTGAAATACGATCCGTGAATCTAATCGTAATCTTTCATGAGACAATACAGTGTACTACCTACATTGAACACCTCTAAATACGGGCCATAAATCATTTTACGGACCGTATTAAAAAAAAATATATAAAAACAATAAACAACGCAGCCATTTAAAACACGGGTAGAGAGAGACAGCAATTATAAACTTCAAACTTCACACAACACACGATCCAAACCACATAACCCCCTTCATAACTCCTTTCCTCCCATCACAACCCCACGATTTCCCACTAAAAAAACACATCAACTTCCATTTTCTAGACTCCATAAATACACAACTCACTCTCACAAAACTCGAAATCTCTCTACCCTAGGTAAAAAATTGGTTGTTATTGAAGTCGTTCTTTCAAAGTCCTTCAAGTTATCATCTGTTGGTTTATCATTAAAAAGGTATGATTGACACTCTCCACTCTTATTTTACTCCATGGAGTATGCACTTGGTGGTAAGTGTTGATTAGGCTAGGGGTTTGTGCAAATTAAGTGTTTACTTATCTTGGTTAATGATCTTGTGTGGGGATGACAATATTTAATCCTTTGAATTCTCTTGGGAATTTGTTAATAAGACCCAAATGGTTTGGAGGGCATTCCATACCTTGGAATTCAAAGAATTTGAGGTTTTGGTCTGCCCACCAATAGGATGACTCGTGAGCGATTAATGAAAAATTGGTAGAAAATTGGGTGAAGTCTGAATAACCTAACCCCTAAACCAATGTGAAACCGAGATGTGTAATAAAATCCAGAAATCAAAACATGTTCGATGTCTGTGATGCGAAACAACGATCACACTTTAAGGACCGTATTTCAGTTTACGATCCGTCTTTAAACATTTCACTGAGTGACAGAAAGGTCTCCAAGAAAATGAGCAGTTTACGATCTCAGTTTACGGACTGTATTTCAATTTACGGTTCGTCTTTTGAGTTTACGGTCACAGACAGAACAGAGTTTTTGTGCACAGTTAGTTTGTTCTTATTTTTGATCAGATGTTCCATGGTAGCTAATATGATGTGTCTTTTGCAGGAATGGGTAAAAAAAAGAGTGCAAGGAAAGCGGGGGTCAAAAGGACAGGCACAAGAAAGAAAGTGCACTCGGATTCGAAGTTGATAGATGAACCCTCCAATTTAGAAGGGGAAAAATCAGGATCCGAGTGCGCAGAAGTTATACCGCCACCAAAGGTCAGGGGGGCCCCCACGCAAGGCACATCGGCAAGGCCATCACAACCCCCACCTATGACCCGTCCAAATCTGCGTCGGATGCCTCCCAGTCTGAAGACGGGGATTCTGACGCGGAAGTATCAAGTAGGGGGGCAGCCCACTAAACGGATCAGGAGAGTGACTCAGTGGGGCCAATTGCTAGTAATGCTCAGGATGATGGCACGCCACCAGAGGGTCGTAAACTAGCCGTTTGGACCAAACGGCTGGAGGAAGAAAAACTTCGATTCTGGGTCAAAGGGTCAAAGAAATTGTATGACCAATGGATGGCTGGGACAGAAACTGAGGGACAGCCGCAGAGGAAAATATTTGAGGAGCGGTGACTAATTTTCGATGGTATTTCAGCTCATCCACAGCTGGACGATACCATCAAAATGTACAAGCTGGATATTTTCACTCATGAACCAGGTGACTATGCTCCGCACGTTGTGAGGGAATTCTATGCATCATATGAGGCTGTGTTGATGTCAATGAAGAAGCCTAGTCGTTCTTGGCATGAAATACCCATTTTAGAGAATGTGACAGTCCGGAATTCCCTTGTCGATATTTCCTCCAAAGCCATCAACAAAATTCTATTTGGAAATGATTTTGTGGCGCCTACCGATCTGAGCCTATTCCTAGACAAAAGAGAAAGGAAAGACAAGAAATCTGTGAGAGAATGGACTGCTGCTATTATCACACCTGAGCCACATAAGAAAAAATGGACAAATGATGGGTGAGTTAAGAATGCTAAAAGTTGCTTGTCCACAGAAGCTAAGTTTTGGTAGACGTTGCTTAGGTACAGGATCACTCCAACCCAGGTGGATAATACCCTCTCCACCAGTCAGGCAGTCACTATTGCCTCATTGATGTCAAAGTATCCGATGAATATCGGAGAGCTTATTGCCGAGAAGCTGCATGTGCAGGCACACAAGCCCAACCAGAACATGGTATTTTCGTGTCTTATCACGGAATTGTGTAGACGGCAGAGGATATTTCAGCTTCTGGAATGGGACGGCACCTTCACAGCTGCCCGTATAGGAGATTGGAGGAAGAATAAGGTAAAGGGCAAGAAGGACCAAGAGGCAGATCAGTCCAGTGATGACGACGACACTCAGTTAGAGTTGAGTCCGAGCCATGCTTACGGGACTGACCCAGTAGAGTCCGAGATTGGTGCTACTGCTACGGAGACTGATGCTCCCACTACAGGTGACCCAGATAACGTAGATGCAATGACTTTTGCAGCCGATATAGGTGTTTCTGAGGCGAGGCCTCCACCACCAACTCCATCCACACAAGGCCTTCCTACGGGGTCTGCCACTGCCGCTGAGACAGCCGAGCCTACCGATCCAGAGCTGGAGTTGCTTCACTTCAACCATGCTAATTATAGCTAAATTGCAGTCAAGGTAGTGAGGGCTGAATGGCAAGTAGGAAAAATCTTGCAACAATTCAAGCCGAAAGTGGTAAAAATAGTGCAGCAGTTGGTTATAGAGGCAACCACAGAGATCCGTGCGGAGTTCGAGATAAAGTACGAATTGTATTAAGCTAGACTGGATAGTTTTAAGTCACAATTGTTGACTCGCGAGCAGACCACAACTGGTGGGGAGTCTGTGTCATTGAGGGGTGAGTTAGATAAGATGAAGAAGGAGCTAGAGGCACTCAAAGCGCAAGGTATGGTGGCCGCACTAGTGCCAGCACCACGTGCCATTTTGCCTCATACGTTTAAAGTGTTGGATCTGATGGATTCTAAGGAGGAGGTGCAGGATGCTGAACCCCTTGTGCGAGATACAAGCAAGAGGGTCGGTGAGACATCGGAGGACCCAGAGGAGTTGGCCAAGAGATTAAAGAAAATAGAGGAAAAGGAAATGCAGCAGGACATTTTTGAGTCATTAGTCGAGCCGCAGCGCCGACTAGGAGAGTCCACTAGTCAGCCGCCGGATGCAGCGGGCCAATCGTGAGTTTCGCCCAGCCCATACGGCGCCAAGGTACTACATCTGTCCCTCGTTCTTACAAGTGATGCACTGAGACAGTGCTTACCTTTTTTGTTGGGGGTGGGAGTGTTGGCACTAATGTAGTGTAGATATATGTTTAGGAACCCCCTCGGCTTTTCTTTGCCAGAGTTCTTTTCCTGAGGGTTTTTTTTTGTTGAAACTGGCATGTTTAAGTTGTTTGTTAGGTTGAATAGAGTAGTTGTGACTTATTTGGTGTTACTCTGTAACTGATGGCATGTTGTTATGGTTTGTTGGAAATTTTGGACCTCTCAAAAATTTGAAAAATGCATACTTAGAATAGTTATTGGTTGACATGATTGATTCTTTATATGACATTATGATTATTGGGGTATTGTGTGTGATAAATGACTACTTAGGAGGTCACAAGTGTAAAAGTAATTGTCCTAATGCCAATATGTGTGTGAGTTGTTAGTTTGGTTCTGTTTATGCATGTATAATCTAGAACTTGCCCGGTTGGTCTTGTTTGTAATCCGAAAGTTAGTTTGGTTGTGAGATGATCTTAGGCTTTCTTTGTGTAAATAGTCACTTTGCCTAAATAAGCCTTACCAAAAGTTTCAAATATCCCTAGTTTCCCTTTTTGAGCCTATTGACCTTTTTCTTGGCTATCCAATTATGAAACCTTACCCTTTGTGCAATTAATCCATTCGCACCCGTTCCTTCTTTGATGCTACTAGATAGATGAGGCAAAATGCCTAAGTTGGGAGGGGGAAGTCACTTATATCCAAAAAGTATCTTACGCGTCCCTAAGCCTACATTACAAGCTGAAACAAGTCCTAATGTGATCACAACCGATCAAGCCTAGGATGAAAACATAGAAAATAAGGGCAACCCTATGGTATTTGCATATGTAGATATGAATTTCTTTGTGAGTGTGAGTGTTTTTCTTTTCTCTTTCGTCTTCGTCCCTTTCTTGTTATATATATATGTGTGTTGGGAGATTCTTTGGTCTATGTAAGGGCACAAGGATGAGAATTGAGCAAAATAAAGTGACTGCCTAAAGTAGCGTGTGTGTGCATCATAATGTGTTCGACAATGTAATGTCATGCATTGAAGCTTCATTGTTAGTCATAGCGTTCTTGAGCTATGTATATTGCTTTGAAATAGAAAATTGGGGTGGTCCTTTGAAGAAAAACATGTATGTCGGTAGTTTAGAGTCAAAAGCAATGTAGACATTGTTATTCTATGATATCTAGGTGTTAGATTGAGTTGTTGTTTTGTATGGCTTTCTTGAGGACAAACAAATATTTTAAGTTGGGGGTGTTGATGTGGCGTGATTTTACGCCACAATTGATGCTTTTCTTCTATACGTTTTATTTGTTTTTAAGCAAGTCTATGTGATTTTACGTGGTTTTTAGTGTTTTTCAGGAAACGGAATAGATTCAGAATGAAAATAGTTGAAAGTGCAGAAGTGGTCGTAAGCTCAGTTTATTGTCCGTATTCTTAAACACGGGCCGTATTCCATGGGCGTATTAAAGAATAAGAAGAACCAGAAAGGCAGGCTGAGAAATTGGTGATTTACGAACAACTTTTACGGACCGTATTCCACTTTACGGTCCGTATTTCAAAGCATATTTAACCATTCGAGCATCTGGCATAAAGTTGAAGTTTTGGAAGTTGAAAGACGACTGGGAAGTTTACGGACCATAAACCAATTTACGGTCCGTATCTCAAAAGATTGAAGTTGCTCAAAACTGGAAGGAAGACCTGGTCGTAAACTGGTTTACGGTCCGTATTTCGTATCGACGGGGAACAAAGTGCAAATCTGCAACTTTCATGTTTTCAGAACCTATAAATAGTCATTGTAGGGTTTTGATAGTTATCAGTTATTATATTTTGACTTTTGGCTTAGAACATTAAATACTCTCTAGTTTTTGAAGGTTCAAACATCAAATCAAGTATTATCAATCCCTCTTTTCTTCCAAAGTAAGCAATTATGAATTCTTCAATTTCTTATTTCTTGTTCTTTGTCATGAGTAGCTAAATTCCCTTACTAGGGTTGTGAACCCAATGATGGGTGTTGTGTGATTGGGTTGTGATTGATATACATATAATGGATTATTAGGGTCTATTTATTCTTCATTCTTTGTTCATAATTAATGGTTGCAAACATTGATACATTGATTAAAGCCATAAACCTTGATTTATTTGGGAAAATAATTAGGGTTGGTAAGAATAAATAACAAGTACTCAAAGCTTTAAACTTTGTTTAATAAATTCACTTAGGAATAAGAAGAACTTACTTGGCATGATTAATCGTTCTTCATAGTTACTTTCTTATATTTGGGAAAATCATAGAAAGAGATAATCTTTATTTATTGGGCAATAGTAGAGATTCATATAGAGATTAAGTGCATTCATATAATGATCCATTAGAAGTATATCGAGATCAATACCCATGATCATACACTCTATGTAACGGGGACACAACCTTAGTTTCTTTTACCATAAATTTCCACCAAAGCAAGTAGATAGCAATTAGTTATAGAAAAACCAACTATTACCAAAATCATCGGATTAAGACATTAGACCTAAAACTTAGCATCCTATGACTTTAGTAACCTTTTCACACCATATTCTCTGTGGGATTCGACCCCAACCTTGTTGGGTTACTATATTTGACAACGTCCGCGTTATACCATTAATAGGTGTAATTTGAGCGTATCATTGGGCAGATATGTATTTACCATCATGCTACGGCTGGTTAGGCAGTTATTGCCATCGAGCTATGGCCGGTTGAGAAGTTACCACTGATCAGTCAGGCAGTTGTGCTCTATCGTCGGGCAATAATATGACGGGCAGTTACCACCGTGCTATGGCCGGTCGGGTAGTTACAACTGATCAGTTGGGCAGTTAGCACTAGGATGATAAGTAAGTTAGAGACACAGTATTGTACATAGATGTAGTTCAAGATATGAGACTATTAAGAGACATGCATACTAGATTCTCATTTGTAAGTCGGAAGAGCCTGGTTGACTCTTATCGTTCTTCTTGCAGTATATATTTATTATATTACATTTCCACCTTACATACTCGGTACATTATTCGTACTGATGTCCTTTCTTATGGAAGCTGCATTCATGCCCGTTGGTGTAGACAGACAAGACGAGGATCTTCCACACTAGGCTGCATTCAGGTACTATTTTTGGACTGGTGTGTCACACCCTAATCTCACTAGGGTGTGATGGGTGTTATATCCCGTGTTTGCGCATTCGGAAAAAATTGGAATAATCTTGCTTGTAGGAAATGAGGGCTATATTTGATTTTATTTCATATATGTGTGTTATTCATGAAAAATATTGATGCGGAAATACAGAAGAAGGCCAAGGGCGAAATTGGAATTTCGGGAATTAGTTTCGGGAATTACAAATAAAATCCACAATGAATTGGGCTAAAAAAAATTTAATGGAATTGAGGCCCAAGAGCTATGGGGTGGCCAAGCCCAAGCCCATGGGAATTCTTCCATGTGGCATTTTAAATAAAAAGGGTCAAAATTGTATGGGATTCACTAGAACATTTCAAGACAACAAACAAGAGAGAGAGAGAGAGAGCCAAAGACTAAGAGGGTTTCGGCTAGAGAGAGGAAGAGAAAGAAAAAATTTAGCTCATCAATTCTTGGTCCAAAAATCATAATCTTCTAGTTTTCCTATTAAGTTGGAAACCCTCTTCAATGTGATACAAATTTGGAAGCAAAAGAGTACTTTTTTTACAAAGTGGAAATTCTTGAAGAAAAAGGTAAGAATTTTATCTCTTTTGTTATGGAAGAATCATATGTGTTAAAATGGTTAAAATTGCATGAAAAACCATGGAATTGTGATGTGTGTGTGCATGGCGTGTGTGTGTGTGTGAAGCATGTATGGCCGTGAGCCATAATGGTATGGGGAGGTGAGTTAAATTTTATTTAGCTTGCTAGTTGTGTCGTTGTGGCATTTATGACGTAAATAAAGGTTTAACGAAGTGAGTTGGCATTGAAGTTGGTTGTATGTTGATATGGGAAAATTATATGATTTTTGTATATTCTTACATAATTGTGAAAGTAAGACTTTAAATGTGGATTATGGTTGTTGTTAATAAATTTGGGAGGAAACAATGCGAGTTAGCAGGTTCGTCGTAGTCGTTGACGTTTCGGATAGAATATGGAAAGTGGCGGATTACTTGAATTCATGTATATTGCATGGAATATTATTGGAATATGTTTGAATAACCTTGAATGAGTAAATGAATATGATAATGTGGATATTAGTTTGATATTGTGGAGTTTGAATGGAAGTTGTCGCTTTATGTAGAAAGGAAGAATATTGATGCTAGAACCTATTTTGTTGTGATTCTTGATTCATTTGGTATTGTGGGGTTGTTGTTGTTGATATTGAGCTGAGCTAAGCCTCGGGGATGTTATACGTATAGAGGAAGTGTTGCCGAAATTTCGGTAGACAAATATAAAGTTAAATGAATTCTTAAAGTCTCGCAATTCCTAATTGGTAACTTTGACCATTTGTAGATTCTGAGCGAAACGGGATTTGGAGTTTTGGACGAGCGTAAGACGTATATAAGGTATGTAAGGCTACCCATTCCTTCTTTTGGCATGTCTTAGGTATACTAGGTCGATATTGGAGCCCAGAGGGCAATTCTGTTCCTAGAAATCTGAATTGGAAATTGAGTACTATTCACTCAATTGAAATGAATTATAAAACTCATATTTTGTTGAAAAGTGATCAAATGTGTTATATCCCGTACTTTCGCATGTTCGGGAAAATTCGAATGATTTTGATTTGCAAGGAATAAGGCCATATGTTGATTTGAATTCACATATGGGTGTGTTGTTCATGAAAAATATTGGTGTGGAAACACGGAGGAAGGCCAAGGGCAAAAATTGGAATTTTGAAAATTAGTTTCGGGAATTACAAAACGGGAATCGAGTCTGGACGAGCGTAGAGCGCAACTAAGGTATGTAAAGCCTTCCCCTTCATTCTTTGGCATGTCCTAGACATACTAGGTTGAGATTTGAGCCTCGGGGGCAATTCTGCTCATAGAAATCCGAGATTGATTTTTGGTACTATTCATTCAATGCAATTGAACTACAAAAGGTGCATTTTGTTAGAAAAATGGTTAAGCATCCGTAACTTTCACAAATGTAATCCGATCGCTCTGAAACTTTCCTGGGTGACTCCGTAGAGTATAATGTGCGTGATTCATGTCTGCCACCTCTACTTGACCCGAGGTGGGCCCGCTATCCCCGACTTCTCTTCTATGGTCCTGTTTGTTTCATTCTTGTACGATAAGTCAAGGGAACTTATGGTTATTGTTCCGACTACTAAACGGGAGTTATTTTAACTATTCTGAGTTTGATTTAATGTTTATTGAAACGATTGTGGAGACAGAAACTTTGATATCTTCGGAATGGCTTTAGCCAGCTTACTTTTGTCCGGAGCTCACAGGTAGCTCCTGGTTATTATGCTGTTCACTACACGATAGGTGCTATGACCACCTTTATGAGCCTTATAAAATATTTTGACATCTAAACCGTTTTGAAAATCTTACCCTGATAATTTGGATAAACTACTTATCTTCTGTATTTTCTGATATACGATTTTGGCATACCTGAATCTTGTGTGACGCATGATCCTGGCACGTGTGATTTATGTTTGGGAAGTAGTGATTTGGTATCCTGTATGGTTATTTTCTGTTTTACCGAGTCCCGGGCCGGTTATGTGAATATGCACATATGTGATATTGGTCGCTGGACCCTCGACCGCGGCGTGTCCGACATCGACTGCTGGACCTTTGACCACGTCATGCCGGACGTGTGCCATTGACTGCTGGACCCTTGACCGCGTCTTCCGGACTTGTGATTATGCCCGACATAGACCGCTGGACCCTTGACCGCGGTATGTCGAAATTGTGGTAGTGACCGCTGGATACTTGACCACGGTATGTATGATTGTGACCGCTGGATACTTGACCGCGGTATGTGTGATTGTGACCGCTGGACCCCTGGCCGCGGTATATGTGATAATGACCGCTGGGTGCTTGGCCGCGGTATGCGTGATGGCGACCGCTGGACTTATGGCCGCGGTAAGTGTGCGTTTGATTCTTTTGTATGGAAGAAACAAAAATGATTTTCAAAAGAAAGTAAAGCATTTTGGCATTCTAATTGCCGTATTCGTCAGCCGGAACCTCTTGTGTGTGACTTGCACGTCAGAGGTGACATTGTGGCATCCTGGTTATTCGTGCACACTCCGTTGCACTGTCTACTGCGCCCCTCATTAAAGGGCCAAAACCTGATATAAATGTATATTATCTGTACTTGTGTAAGTTATGATTCTGTATGCATGGTTCTGCCTGTTACACTTCTAGACAGTTGATTCAGAGAATGATTCTGTCGGTGTTGCTTCTGTATGACTGAGCCGGACTATGATTCAGTCGGCTATAGTTCTGCACCCCTAGCTTTGGTTGCGGGTATGTCAGTCGCACTCTGTGCCCCGATCCGCACGATGATCCTGTCAGTTAAGCTCTGTGCCTCTGTTTCATATCACGATTCAGACGGCTACACCCCGTGCTTATGATATATGTCGTGGTCCTGCCCACACACTCTGTATTTCTGTTTCGGACTCGGGTCCGATCCTACCTGTTGTACTTCTATACTTCTGGCTCGGGTTTTTATTATATTGTTACATGGTCGCTTTACATACTCGGTACATTTCCGTACTGACCCCCTGTTCTTCGGGGGCTACGTTTCATGCCGTGCAGGTACTCCCAGTTGAGGTGAGGATAGATGGAAGATATCCCAGCACAGATGGCAAGCTCCATTTGTTCCCGGAGTGCTGCCGAGTCAGAGTCTGTATGTTATGAGCTCGGAATCTGGTTAGACACTTTGCAGACAGTGTTGTGGGTGTTGGTTGTCGGTCTGTGTATGTAATGAATTTTGTATGTTCACAAATTTGTTCGGCCTGAGGGCCACGAGAAAGAATTTTTCTGAAAGAAAAGTTTTGCTATGTGATTTAAAAAAAAATATGACGTGATTTTATGTGCACCAAGAGTCTGAGGGTTCGCTCGGCCCTAAGTAAGGGTCGGGTGCCCATCACACCCTAGTGAGGTCGGGGTGTGACAAAATGTCCGGAACTTTTGTAAATGTAATCGAATCACTTCGAAACTTCCATGTATGATTCTGTAGACCCCAAATGTCCGTGATTCATGTCCGCCACCTCGACTTGACCCGAGGTGGGCCCGCTAGCATCGAGGGTCCCTTGTTTGCTCTATTAGTCTCATTTTGTACAATGTCGGCAAAGCACTTTTGTTTATGAATTTTGACTATCATAAAGTAATGTTTTGACTGCCACGATATTCTAAATTATATTTTGAACCATAAATACTACTTTGGAAGTACTTTTGTGAAACGAACCCCGTATTGACTAATTGTTCGAACTACTTGACTAATGAGTTAGCATATGATATTATCAAGTTTCAAAAGGTGTTTTGATATATAAATTGCATTGTTTGCTCACGACTCCGCTCGTGCCCTTATTATGACTTCGTTCACCGGTTCCCGGGCCGGCTATGGTTCGTGCACGCTATGATAAATTCGGTCGTATGCTGTGTTACGGTTCCCGAGACCTCGCCATAGGGCAGGGTTCTGTTTGGAGTTATGCTGTGATATGGCTGGTGATATGTTATGATGATATGTGTGTTCGGGGATGTACGGAGATTTGAACCTTCTGGTGTTATGCTGTGTGTGGCACCAGCGTCGGAGTGGTGACCACGTTCCTGAGCTTTTGCATGATTTTATCTGCATTAGGTATATACGTTTTCAGTACAGATTTTGATATACTGTTCAGTATTCCCCTTTTGTATCCTGTTTGTTTTCAGTTGTGGCTTATATTTCTGTACTCTATGCTTTACATACTCAGTACATCTTTCGTACTGACCCCCTTTCTTCGGGGGCTGCGTTTCATGCCCGCAGGTACATATACCAGTGATCCACCATTGTAGGCTCCAATTTCTGCTATTTCGGAGTACTCCCTTTTGATCCGGAGTCCACTTTTGGTACATACATCTTTTGCTATGTATATACTTCTGTATATATCTGACTATTTGGGTACGGCGGGGCCCTGTCCCGTCATATGTCTTCGTTTTGGATTTATAGAGGCCTGTAGTCATATATGTGGGTCGTGGGTCCTATGTGTACTCATTTTGGTTATGATTTATGTCTTAATGCGGTCCTGTTTGTTATGGCGGCCAAACTGGCCCATATGTTTGCATCAGTATATATGATCGGCGATGTGTATTCCGCCGCTCCTTTTGGCTTTGGATATGATATCTTTACAAGCGTGACCTCTTAAGATAATATTTGATTTTAAATTTGTTTTAATGATTAATATGAGATCTGAGATAATCTATAATATGACGGTTTGGTATGTTTGTCTGTCCGGGTGCCCAAGTAGGGCGCCAGTCGCGGCCCACGGGGCTGGGTCGTGACAAAAGTGGTATCAGAGCGGTTTGTCCTCGGAATGTCTATAGGCCGTGTCTCGTAGAGTCTTGTTTATCGGTGTGTTGTGCACCACATCTATAAACAGGAGGCTACAGGACATTTAGGGTGATCCCTTTCTTTGGATCTTAGATCGTGCGATAGAGCCAGCTGTAGGAAATGAATTCCTTTTTTTTTTTTCTAACCCTTGATTGCAGCTGGAGAGCGGTATCGACGTAAGACAGCGACTGCTGACATTGGAAGCTACACAGTACTCAGGTAAGCAATGGTATGAAAGACGTACGCTGGGTAAGGTATTCTAAAGCACGATTAAAACATAAAGTCGAACATTGAAAAGAGAAATAAACATGAACAGTGTAGCAGGTGCAGTTGAGTTGGGCATGTGAGGTAAGCCTCAGCATATTTATACTTTTATTTGAAATTGTTAGCCCCGTGTGGCTATGAGGCGATATGATATGCATATACGTATATGTGTTGGCCCTGCGAGGCATGGTTGGTATTTCCTGTGTACAGGTTTTGGGATAGTAAGAAATACAGAGGAACCTCTGCCCAAATTTTTCTAGAAATACGAAAAGGGAAATGAGATATAAATTCTTAACCTATCTTGAAGGTCGATACCGATAGGGTAATGTACTATGTTGGATTAAAGTTTAAGAGATACTCTCCATGTCATTTGTAAGAAGCATTACCCTTATTTGGGAAATTTTAATTCGAGAAAGCATATATGAGCAGCAAATTTGCAATTCATTTGAACGGACCAGAATACGTCCCAACCACATCGTGCTTTAGAAAAGCCCATGCTGAAGGGCAAAAATGTCCAACGATTAAGTTTTATTTTATTGGAAGGATACGAAGTGTATGACAGGTAGTTGAGAATTAAATGGTTCGCTCACGACTCAAAAAGAAAAATATAAATATGGTGGTAATTATGTGAATTAAGATTCCGCGAAGTTCGTCAGACTTCAGTTTTATTTTGCTGGTAGTTGGAGAATGCCTTATAGTAACATTTTATGAATTTTTATCGACTAATCGGAGATGGAATTTGTGGAATGAAAACCTAAATTTGTGGACTGTCTAGAATTATATATATATGCATGAAGGTGAATATTGAGGATTTACAGGGGGCGACACGGTGACTATATAGTCCGAAAAGTAAAGGAATTCTCTCTAGATCGGGGTGGAACTCGCTACGAGAACGTTTTGAAAATACGTAAGACCCCGATTTGCCTTAAATTATGTGATAAAGGTTGTGCGGGGAAATTTATGCCATTATACCGGCCTTAATGCGTCTAAATGCATTAAAGTTGTAAGGTTAAGCGTGCCAGGGCCAGAGCAATTCTGGGATGGGTGACCCCCTGGGAAATGTACAAAAATTTTCGCAAATATGGATACAAGAGGCGAATAGGAAAGTTGGAGTAACCTAAAAGGAAATTAGGGTACGTGGAATGATCAGAAACTTTATAAAGGTCGTGTGGGCTGAGACGGATTAGATTGGTGAAAAAGAAGAAAGAGCAATGCAGCTCTAGAATTAGAGTGAGTTGAACCAATGATTGCAGATGTCTTGTGAAAGAAATGACAGTGATATATATATGTATGTATAGGACCCCATTTATGATTTTGCCGATCGATTGGAGAACCTTAATAGACAGTGCTATAATATTTGGAAGACATTAACAGAATATAATTTATGAGACAAAGTGAAAGGTATGATACAGATGTTATGAGATAAACAATTATTGATTTTGCTCTGGGTTGAGATTGGAAGATGCTAATACGGCGATATTTTGGAAAGAAAAGAGAATAATTGAGTGGAAGGTAAGGAGACCAAAGGGGGGTGAACCGTATGGAACGTAATTAAGCAGAGCTCCTAAAAGAGTCGACGGGCAAGGCACGAAATTACTTGCGAAAAACGAACTGGAATGTAATAATGCAGGGCAAAAGTAAAACCTATGGCATGGAATGATGAATCATGCGAATATTGAGTAATTTGACTATTGAGAAAAATAGAACAACGGATAAGGGACGGGTATGAAGGAAGGATATGATTATTAAAGGATAAATTACTATATTAATTAAATTATTCGAGTGCCAGCTATCAGATAAGATTTTGTACTATATAACCGAGAGTTCTCATCGCCTCGTGATTTGGTTAAGGTCTTGTACGAAGAAAACCAAGTTATAGATTAGAAAGAAAAGACACGGATACGGTATAAGTATAACCCCAAAGAGGGGAAAGCGGATGAAAGTGAAGTAAAGTAAGTACAAATGGAAATAATTGACACACACAAGATCAAAGCGATAAAGAATTAGTCTAGGTCTTCGACATCAACTGAGGTACATAATTTTTGGGATTGGACGGATATCACAGGAGGTCTGTGGAGAACTTTGTGTCTGCTACGACACTATTATCGAAGCTAACTCAGAAGGCAGTGGAATTTCAGTGAACCGGTACTTTTGAATGCAGTTTCCTGTTGCTGAAGGAAAAATTAATTACAGCTCCAGTCCTAGTTCTTCCTAAAAGGGGGCAGACGGGCAAGTTATTTATTATGATGCTTCCGGTATTGGGACAGGTTTTGCATTAGTACAGCATGGTCGGATTATAGTCTATGTTCCCCGACAGCTCAGACCGCACAAGAGAAATTATTTCGCTTATGACCTGGAATTAGCTGCGGTGATTCATGTTTTAGAGATGTGGCGGCATCACTTGCATGGGTTCCACGTTGATATTTATACGGACCATAAGTGCCTCCAGTATATTTTAAGAAAAAGGAGCTGAATTTGCGGCAGAGAAGATGGTTCGAATTATTGAAAGATTTTGATGTTAATATGTTGTATCATCCTGGAAAAGCTAGTGTGGTAGTTGACGTACTTAGCCGCAAGTCAGTGGGCAGTTTGACTGATATACAGTCTGATAAGAAAGAATTGGTTCGTGACAATTTATCAGTTAGTCAGCTTCAGAGTCCGTTTGGTAGATTCTGGAGATACTGGAATTTCTGTTCGAGAAATTGCTGAGTCATCAATTATGGTAGAGGTAAAACAGCGCCGGTTCGAGGATCCTATTCTGGTACAGTACAGAGATACAACCCTTGACAAGAAAATACCCAGTTCGAGGTTTCACCTGATGGATATTGCTATACAGAGGTGGATTATGTGTGCCTGACGTTGCAGGGCCGCAATGGCCAATTATGGGCGAAGCACATAATGTTCGACATTCTGTTCATTCTGAATCCACGAAAATGTACCATGATCTTAAATGTTTATATTGATGGGACAGTATGAAAAGGGACACTACATAGTTTGCTGGCCAATGCCCAAATTGTCAGTGAGTCAAGATCGAGCATCAAAAGCCCGGCGGATTTCTACAGGAAATGAAATTCCAGCTTGGAAATGAGAAATGATTAATATAGACTTCATTATGGGTTTACCGCGCACTGCACGCAGGTATGATTCTATTTGATTTATTGTTGATAGATTGACGAAATCAACCCGTTTTCTCCTGGTCAGGACTACTTATTGGGCTGAGAATTATGCCAGATGACATATTAAAGAGATAGCAAGATTTCACGGAATCTCTGTATCTATTATAACCGACAGAGGTGCCCAGTTTATGGCTAACTTCTGGGGATCGTCCCAAGGAGGGCTGAGAACTCATGTGAGTCATAGCACAGTATGTCATCCTCAGTCCAACGGACAGGCCAAGCGTACTATTTAGACACTGGAAGATATGCTACGGGTATATGTTATTGATTTCAAGGATAGTGGAGGTGATCATTTACCGTTAACTGAATTTGCTTATTATAATAATAGTTATCGTTCCATTATCCAGATAGCACCATACGAAATACGAGACCTTATACGGTAGAAAATGCAGATTTCCGATTGGTTGGTTTGATGTGGGAGAAACTAAATTAATTGAGTCAGATGTGACTAATCACCTGTGAAGGGCGTAATGGGATTCGGTAAAAGAGTAAGCTTAGTCTGTGGTACATCGGGCCGTATCAGATTATTCGGAAGATAAGCGAGGTCGCCTATGAGTTAGATTTACCATTTGATCTGGAGGAACTACATCCGGTATTCCTTGTATCCATGCTCCGTAATGTGTCGATGATCCTTCTAGAAAACTTCCGGTGGATGATATTCGGGTGACGGAAGACTTGTCTTATGAAGAGCAACCTGTGGCTACTCTGGATCGTCAGGTGAGGAGGCTACGTACCAAAAAAAAATATACCCTCCGTTAAGGTCTTTTGGCGAAACAATGATAAAGAAGAAATGACATGGGGAGCAGAGGACGAAATAAAGAAAGAGTATCTAAGCTATGCTCTTAAGTTGGTTATATTGATTGACAAATGACTTATGTGTGCTATTCCTAAAAAGAGACTCCCCCACCATATTTATAAAACCCTATAAGGCTAATTTAACATTCGAGGACGAATGTTCTAAAGGGGGGGAGAATGTTATATCCCGTGTTTGCGCATTCGGAAAAATTTGGAATAATCTTGCTTGTAGGAAATGAGGGCTATATTTGATTTTATTTCATATATGTGTGTTATTCATGAAAAATGTTGATGCGGAAATACGGAAGAAGGCCAAGGGCGAAATTGGAATTTCGGGAATTAGTTTCGGGAATTACAAATAAAATCCACAATGAATTGGGCTCAAAAAAATATTTAATGGAATTGAGGCCCAAGAGCTATGGGGTGGCCAAGCCCAAGCCCATGGGAATTCTTCCATGTGGCATTTTAAATAAAAAGGGTCAAAATTGTATGGGATTCACTAGAACATTTCAAGACAACAAACAAGAGAGAGAGAGAGAGAGCCAAAGACTAAGAGGGTTTCGGCTAGAGAGAGGAAGAGAAAGAAAAAAATTTAGCTCGTCAATTCTTGGTCCAAAAATCATAATCTTCTAGTTTTCCTATTAAGTTGGAAACCCTCTTCAATGTGATACAAATTTGGAAGCAAAAGAGTACTTTTTTTACAAAGTGGAAATTCTTGAAGAAAAAGGTAAGAATTTTATCTCTTTTGTTATGGAAGAATCATATGTGTTAAAATGGTTAAAATTGCATGAAAAACCATGGAATTGTGATGTGTGTGTGCATGGCGTGTGTGTGTGTGTGAAGCATGTATGGCCGTGAGCCATAATGGTATGGGGAGGTGAGTTAAATTTTATTTAGCTTGCTAGTTGTGTCGTTGTGGCATTTATGACGTAAATAAAGGTTTAACGAAGTGAGTTGGCATTGAAGTTGGTTGTATGTTGATATGGGAAAATTATATGATTTTTGTATATTCTTACATAATTGTGAAAGTAAGACTTTAAATGTGGATTATGGTTGTTGTTAATAAATTTGGGAGGAAACAATGCGAGTTAGCAGGTTCGTCGTAGTCGTTGACGTTTCGGATAGAATATGGAAAGCGGCGGATTACTTGAATTCATGTATATTGCATGGAATATTATTGGAATACGTTTGAATAACCTTGAATGAGTAAATGAATATGATAATGTGGATATTAGTTTGATATTGTGGAGTTTGAATGGAAGTTGTCGCTTTATGTAGAAAGGAAGAATATTGATGCTAGAACCTATTTTGTTGTGATTCTTGATTCATTTGGTATTGTGGGGTTGTTGATGTTGATATTGAGCCGAGCTAAGCCTCGGGGATGTTATATGTATAGGGGAAGTGTTGCCGAAATTTCGGTAGACAAATATAAAGTTAAATGAATTCTTAAAGTCTCGCAATTCCAAATTGGTAACTTTGACCATTTGTAGATTCTGAGCGAAACGGGATTTGGAGTTTTGGATGAGCGTAAGACGTATATAAGGTATGTAAGGCTACCCATTCCTTCTTTTGGCATGTCTTAGGTATACTAGGTCGATATTGGAGCCCCGAGGGCAATTCTGTTCCCAGAAATCCGAATTGGAAATTGAGTACTATTCACTCAATTGAATTGAATTATAAAACTCATATTTTGTTGAAAAGTGATCAAATGTCCGGAACTTTTGTAAATGTAATCGAATCACTTCGAAACTTCCATGTATGATTCCCTAGACCCCAAATGTTCGTTATTCATGTCCGCCACCTCGACTTGACCCGAGGTGGGCCCGCTAGCATCGAGGGTCCCTTGTTTGCTCTATTAGTCTCATTTTGTACAATGTCGGCAAAGCACTTTTGTTTATGAATTTTGACTATCATAAAGTAATGTTTTGACTGCCACGACATTCTAAATTATATTTTGAACCATAAATAGTACTTTGGAAGTACTTTTGTGAAACGAACCCCGTATTGACTAATTGTTCGAACTACTTGACTAATGAGTTAGCATATGATATTATCAAGTTTCAAAAGGTGTTTTGATATATAAATTGCATTGTTTGCTCACGACTCCGCTCGTGCCCTTATTATGACTTCGTTCACCGGTTCCCGGGCCGGCTATGGTTCGTGCACGCTATGATAAATTCGGCCGTATGCTGTGTTACGGTTCCCGAGACCTCGCCATAGGGCCGGGTTCCGTTTGGAGTTATGCTGTGATATGGCTGGTGATATGTTATGATGATATGTGTGTTCGGGGATGTACGGAGATTTGAACCTTCTGGTGTTATGTTGTGTGTGGCACCAGCGTCGGAGTGGTGACCACGTTTATGAGCTTTTGCATGATTTTATCTGCATTAGGTATATACGTTTTCAGTACAGATTTTGATATACTGTTCAGTATTCCCCTTTTGTATCCTGTTTGTTTTCAGTTGTGGCTTATATTTCTGTACTCTATGCTTTACATACTCAGTACATCTTTCGTACTGACCCCCTTTTCTTCGGGGGCTGCGTTTCATGCCCGCAGGTACAGATACCAGTGATCCACCACTGTAGGCTCGACTTTCTGCTATTTCGGAGTACTCCCTTTTGATCCGGAGTCCACTTTTGGTACATACATCTTTTGCTATGTATATACTTCTGTATATCTGACTATTTGGGTACGGCGGGGCCCTGTCCCGTCATATGTCTTCGTTTTGGATTTGTAGAGGCCTGTAGTCATATATGTGGGTCGTGGGTCCTATGTGTACTCATTTTGGTTATGATTTATGTCTTAATACGGTCCTATTTGTTATGGCGGCCAAACTGGCCCATATGTTTGCATCAGTATATATGATCGGCGATGTGTATTCCGCCGCTCCTTTTGGCTTTAAATATGATATCTTTACAAGCGTGAACTCTTAAGATAATATTTGATTTTAAATTTGTTTTAATGATTAATATGAGATCTGAGATAATCCATAATATGACAGTTTGGTATGTTTGTCTGTCCGGGTGCCCAAGTAGGGCGCCAGTCGCGGCCCACGGGGCTGGGTCGTGACAATGGACACCCGACCCTTATTTAGGGCCGAGCGAACCTTCTGACTCTTAGTACACACATAATCCCTTTGGACTTTTAAATCAAATAAGGATGAAACACATAGTAAAGCTTTCAGAAATATTCTTTCTCGTTGTTCTCAAATCAAACAAAATCTATGATCATATAGAATTTATCACATAATACAGAATGACACATCGGCTGATGGAGCCACTTACAACACTGATATTCTATACCCACGACTCTGTCTGCAAAGTCTCTAACTTCGAACAAAACATCATATCATAATACTCTGACCCGGTAACACTTCAGGGCAAATGGAGCTTGCCAATCCAGCTGAAGCATCTTCTAGCAATGTTCTTTACTCGTCTGGGTGTACCTGCGTGGCATGAAACGCAGCCCCCGAAGAAAAGGGGGTCACTACGGAATATGTACTGAGTATGTAAGGCATGGAATACAGAAAACAGAACCGTAATCGGAACAACGGTACAAAAAGTAAGTACATTAGCCAGAATACCAAAGTACTTATTTTCCGAACGCAAATCATGCATACCGATGTCATATGTCAGAAGGAGTACAGAAAATGAGGAAATCGTCCAGAGTACCGAAATACTTACTTTCCAGACACAGATCATGCGTACCGACATCATATGTCATCATATACATATGCATATAACAGATCCCGGCCCTCTAGTGAGGGACGCGGTGGATGGAGTCATCATGTATACTGACATCATATATCATATACACTTATAACAGATCCCGACCCTCTAGTGAGGGACGCGGTGAATGGGGTCATCATATATGCCGACATCATATATCATATATACAAATAACAGAACCCGGCCCTCTAGTAAGGGACGCGGTGAACAGAATCATCAATGCATGTCAAAATCATGTATCATATGTGCATATAACAGATCCCGGCCCTCTATTGCGGGACGCGGTGAACAGAATCATCATATGCCATCCTGGCCGCCACCCCCATATCATCATATCATCATATACATATGTACATATAACAGAACCCGGCCCGCAAGGGAGAGGGACGCGGTGAACAATGCAGAGGAAGACACACGATAACAGAACCTAGCCCGGGGCGCAGTGAAGGAAATACTGAGGCTTGCTCGAACAGAGTAGTGCGAAACCACATGCACATAAATCAAGACTCGATAGATACGTACACTTACCGACATCTGAAGGCTCAGAAACAAGTTTCGGGTCAATCCGATTTAGTATAAGAAAGTTATGAGCATTTGAGGTACAAAACCTTCTACAAACGTTTTAGAAACCATTTTTGAAAAATCAAAGCAACAATCATATCAAATACCTTTCGGTTATCGTTATGGATCAAATCAAATAGAGCTTTTGGAATCATATGTACGTATCAAAATATATCAAAGACTCAATGGAATAATCAAACGTGCTATCATTTGAAAATCAAAACTTTAGTCATATCAATTATCTTTCGAATACCATTCGGAAACATATCAAACAGAACTTCGGACATCATAGATACGCATCAAAACCATATGAAATAGCTTATGGAAATCAAGAACGTTAGCCATCCTAGTGGCTCTAAGAATAGGAATTTCTTTGAAATCATACATATACTTTATCATGTTGGCTTCACAAAGATCATGCCAAAAGAAAGAAAGGGTAAGCCTTACATACCTGCTCCACGTCCTATTAGCTACGCTTATTCGTCCAAACTTGCTAGTCTACATTCAAGAGAATTGACATAATCATTAGATTCATCGACATATACTTGTCTTAGTCTTTCAAATGGATTCATTTATTTTCTACCGAAATTTCGGCAGCATTTCCCCTATAAATACACCATCCCCGAGGATCTAACTCGGCCAATTTATCAACAACAATCCGAGAATTCAACTCGGCCAAATTATCAACAACAATATCAACAATCACATCTCCAACTTCAACAATTATTTCAAATGCATTCTAACACTAGCAATTCTTTCTACACGATTCAATGACATTTCATTTTTATTCAACTCAATCACATGTATTCAAACTAACACCAATGATCCCACATTCAAGTATTTATCCGAAATCATTCTAACATGATTCAAGAATACTTCAAACAATTCACATAATATTCACACGACTCAATCAACATACTACTTCACCCGAAATCTTCCAAATTCCTCAAGAACACTAACAACACATTTCCTTTCTTCCAAATTCATAAACTACACCAACAATCTATACTTTAGCAATAACATTCATACAAATGTAAGGAACCATACTAGTATCACATTATCTTCTTCAACAATCCCATAACGATTACAAATTCATTTCAATCCATCAAACCTTCATTATCATCATGGAATCCACATCTATAACAATCAAAATACTAAATAAAAATTAGTTCATCATTCCTACACAATATAACATATACACGGCCAACACCCCAACACACCAAATTCATGATTTTCATCCATTTATACACACTACAACATATACAAACCATCCATAACATATGAAAGAGAAGATTGAAGACTTACCTTTTTCACTCAACTTCTTCATTCGGCTAGGCTTATGAGTTGTCCAAATGAATGCTTTGCTTGTTCCAACAACCACTCCATGTTAATAAGGGCCTTCCAATTAGTTGAATTGCTAGAAGAAAATAATTTTCCTTGATCAATTTCCATGGACCAAATTTTGATAGCCATGGCCGAATGGTCTCTTATGTTTCTTGCTTTCTCCAAGTTTCTTCATCTTTCTAAAAGATGAAGATAAATGTGTCTTATTTATTTTTTTCCACCATTTATCTATATATATATTTTAGCCCCTCAAGTAAGAATATGGACACATGGCCATGGGTGGGGCCAACTCTTTATGTCACACGGCCAAAGTGGCATTTTTAAGAATTTTCTTGAACGTTTTGTGAAATTCCCGTTTTGCCCCAAGCCTTCCACAATATTACCATGGGCCACCTTGTGAATTTCCCTTTTTACCCTTAGCCTTTCTCAATATTTCCATACTAGTGAACAATTTGTATATTAAAATAACTTGAAAAATAGTCTTGCCCTTAACTTTTGGCAACTATCTTGAATTATCCGAACGTTCAAAACACGGGCTATAACATGGTGGGCTCCACTTCTTGTGGACTATTGCCGAGTCTGGGCTGTATATGTATTTTATGTTAAGGGTATGCCGGGGGCCCTGTCCCGACTTATGTACTTCAGTCACGTTCATAGAGGCTTTGTAGACAGTGTCTTGTATGCTGCTTAGTTATGTCTTGCCAGTTGTTACATCAGCTTCGTAGGCCCATTGCATGTATATATATACTCATGCATGATATTATGTTTATATTTAGCCCCTTGATCTTATTTTGCCATTTGTGACATAGAGGGTTCGAGTTATAAGTTGGTTCGCTCGGTTTCCGTAAGATGTCGGGTTCCAGTCACGCCTTACCAAGGTTGGGGTGTAACAGAGTGGTATCAGAGTAGGTCTGTCCTAGGGTTGTCTGCAAGCCGTGTCTAGCAGAGTCTTTTTTATGGTGTGCAGTGCACCACACTAATAAACAGGAGGCTGAAAGGCATTTAGGAAGATTTCCTTTCTTTCCTATCTTAGATCGTGACCATATGTTATGATTGCAGTAATGCCTATGAAGAGAAAAGCAACAACGGCCTAGAATGGAAATGCAGTGGCCGGAAGAAGGATTGAGTGGGAGCCACCGATAGATATAGAGGAAGGCGGGCCCAGAATGAAGTTCCATCCCGAACCTTTTATATCCCAACCGCTCCAGAGGTGCATACAAGAACTCCAGCACCTCTAGTTCCCCTAACTGATGCCTCGGGTCGGGAGGTACTAGAGGTTATTCAATTGTTGACTCAGCTAGCAGCCGCTCAGGCCTAGCGGTAGGGTACAAGTTACGGTGACAGAGCCATTAGTGCCAGAGTCCGAGACTTTCTTAATTTGGACCTTCCAGAGTTCTTTGGGTAGAAAACAGAGGAGGACCCATAGAATTTTATAGATGAAATACTGAGAACGTTGCGAGTGATGCATTCTTTAGACACCGAGTCAGTAGAGTTAGCTTCATACAGATTACGGGATGCGGCTGTGTATTGGTATATTGCTTGGATGTCTTCCAGAGGGGCTAATGCACCTCCACCCATGTGGAAGCAGTTCGTAGATGCCTTTCTTCGACAATATTTTCCACCAGAGGTCCATCGGGCGAGAGTAGACAGATTCTTGACTCTTAGGCAAGGGAACAGAAGTGTGCGGGAGTATAGTCTCCAGTGTAACTCTTTAGCTAGGTATGCTCCCACTATTGTAGTCGAAATGGAAGACCGAGTGCACCGGTTTGTGGCGGGACTCGAGCCGCTTTTAATTAACGAATGTTCCACAACTGCTTTACTTGACGGTATGGATATTGCCCATATCCAAGCATATACTCAGAACCTAGAAGATCAGAAGGGACAGCAGTCTGAGGATTTGAATGAGGGTCAGTCTAAGCGAGCAAGATCTTCTAGTCAGTTAGAGGATGTTAGGGGTAGTTTTAGGCCCCCACATTCTGTCACTGGTATCCCTTCACCATCGCAGAGGCTGTCTTATTCTGATTCAAGTCGAGATTCGAGGACTTCGAGTTTTCAGTACCAGAGAGATTCAGCGCGGATGAGGATGCCTCTTCCACGATGTAGTCAGTGTGGTAGAGCCCATTCTGGACGATGTCGTCAGGGCTCTGATGTATGCTATACATGTGGGGTTTTAGATCATGAGGGATTACCTGAGGAATGACAGAGGTGGTATGGCTCTACCCACTAGATCAATAGCAACTTTAGCTTCCTCAGTGCGCTTCCCAGAATAAGGCTCTCAGACATCAGTTAGCCTAGGCAGAGGCAGAGGTAGAGCGTCTAGCCCTAGAGGTGGTCAGAACTGCATATATGCCTTGACTAGGCATCATTATCAGGAGCAGCTTCCCTATGATAATACAGGTATAACTACTAGTTATGTGTGGTTAAAAAGTTATTACTCCCTCTGTTTCAATTAATGTGAACCTATTTCCTTTTTAGTCCGTGCCAAAATAAATGACCACTTTCCTTATTTGGAAACAAATTCACTTTATGAATGATTTACACCCACACAAATATTCAAGACTTATTTTGAACCACAAGTTTCAAAAGTCTTCCCTCTTTTTTAAATGTCGTGCCTAGTCAAATTGGTTCATATAAATTGAAACGGAGGGAGTATTACTTATGGTGGCCAGTGTGGTATTGTGTATTTTAGGTTGTTTTGTCAGAGGTTGGTAGTATTATAGTTACTGAGGAAACTCTGCAGAAATTACCATATAGTTCCGTAAGAATTTAACATTCGAGGACGAATGTTTTTAAAGGTGGGGGGGGGGGGGGGGGGGGGGAGGGGGAGGATGTTACATCCCGTAGTTTCGTATGTTGAGATTCGAGCTACCTTTCAGGAGGTATGTGAGATTATATGTGTTTATCTTAGGGTTATGAGGGTTTAAGTTCATACAACAAGCTATGGAAGGATCGGAGGACAAGTGATTTAAGGAAATTAAGTTTGTTGGAACTTTGGAGAAAAATATGAAGGGCAATTTTGGCCAACTTGGAGAAAGAATATATTTTAGTATATGTGAAGTTTTGAAGCAAAGCAAAAGCCTAAAATAAAATTCAGGAAGTCTAGTTTCCAACGCAAAAACTGCGCGTCGATCCGACGTCGGAATAGAGAATTATGAGCATTTTAAGACAGGCTGTCAGAGCAGGGAATTAACATTACGCAAAAGTGCCAGAAGGTGGCACGAACATGCAGAGGAGAACCCAGCAACTTAGCGCGAACGCACCACAAGGCAGCGCGAGCGTGCTGATCAAATTTTGGCCAAGTATAAAAGGGGTTTACCCCCTTATTTTCAGACCACACACCCTTCAAAAGCTCCCAAATATTCTAGAACTTTCCCCCAACTTCCATTTATCAAATTTTATCGCGAATTAAGTGAAATCTTCGAATTTAGGTCTGGACAGCATATAGTTGTGATTATAATATCGTATTGTGGCGAAACTTGGCTTGGATTCAAGGTGAATATTGAGAAGATTGCAGTTCTAGGGGAAGTGAGGTATGAATCTTCCCTTATAAATATTGATTTAAGCTCATTTACAGAATAAAAATTATTAAATGATCGTACAATGAATTTGTGGGTTGAGAGATTGGATAAAACATCGTGTGGGATGTTTATGGAATATATTGGTATTGATAATATTGTTATTGATATTGGTATTGTTGTTGTTGTTGGTTGCTGGATTGTGATTTCGGGCTAGGCATATATACACGGTAGATGCTGCCCGAATTTCGGTAGATCCTAAAAGGATTTTAATTAAAAGGCTTGAGATAAGTGTATGATGGCGAGCCTAACCATAGTATGAATGGTTTTATCTGTAGATCACTAGACTACGAATGATCTTAAGTAGATTGCAAGCCGGGAGGTAGGTTGGAAAGTCGGAAAGTAAGCTTTCAGGTATGTTAAGGTTAAACCTTTCTTTCTTAAGGCATGATTCCTTTGTTGTAAACTTATATATGATATCTTCAATAACCCTATTTCTAAAATACCGAAGCTTACAGATCCCGATGTTCTTGTGATATCATTGAACTTGTTTATGGCTATTGATGTTGTTTATTGTTGTTGATCTCACCTTAAGATTTTGCTCCCTCAAGGTGAGTTGTGTTCATGATGATGGTTCAATAATACTAATCCAATGAGTTTAGGAATAGGTTCTTAAGGAATTTTTCATAGGATAGGAATAGAGTGCTAGTAGAGGATCCCTAATGAGGTATTTAATGTCTGAAGAGAGGTTTATGTTGTATCCTAGGATTTGGTTATTGTCTAGTCAAGCGGGAAAGAGTACTAATGGCCTGAGCTATGCTTATAAGTCTTATGTGATTATGTAGACCCTACGGGTTAAGTGATGACCATCAGAAGTGTATAGAGATTTCTTGTAGAAGTTTGGTCATGACGTCGATTATAATTACCACTGGTCTATGACCAGTCGGGTAGATATTACCACTGAGCTACGGCCGATTGGGCAGATATGTGTTTACCACCATGCTACGGCTGGTTGGGCAGTTATTACCACCGAGCTACGGCCGGTGGGGCAGATATATGTTTACCACCATGTTGTGGCTGGTTGGGCAGTTATTACCACCGAGCTACAGCCGGTTGGGGAGTTACCACTGATCAGTCGGGCAGTTACGCTCTACCGTCGAGCGATAATCGGACGGACAGTTACCACCGTGCTACTTCCGGTCGGGCAGTTTCCATTGATCAGTTGGGCAGTAAGCACCAGGATGATAAGTAAGTTAGAGACACAGTATTGTACATAGATGTAGTTCAAGTTATGAGAGTGTTAGGAGACATGCGTACTAGATTTTTATTAGTAAGTCGGAAGTGCCAAGTTGATGCTTATACTTCTTCTTGTAATATATATTTATTCTATTACATTTCTACCTTACATACTCGGTACATTATTCGTACTGACGTCCTTTCTTTTGGACGCTGCGTTCATGCCCTCATGTGTAGACTGACGGGACGAGGATCTTCCACAGTAGGCTGCTTTCATGTACTAGTTTTGGACTGGTGGGCTCCACTTCTTCGTAAAGCATTGCCGAGTGTGGGCTATATATGTATTTTATGCTAAGGGTATGTTGGGGGCCCTGCCTCGACTTATGTGCTTCAGTCATGTTCATAGAGGCTTTGCAGACAGTGTCTTGTATACCGCTTAGTTTTATCTTGCCAGTTGTTACATCGACTTCATTTTGCCCATTGCACACACACACACACACATATATATATATATATATATATACTTATGCATGATATTATGTTTGTATTTAGCCCTTTGGTCTTATTTTACAGTTTGAGACATAGAGGATGCGAGTTATATGTTGGTTCGCTCGATTTCCGTAAGATGCCGGGTGCCAGTCACGCCTTACCAAGGTTGGGGTGTGACAGAGTGGTATAAGAGCATGTCTGTCTTAGGGTTGTTTGCAAGCTGTGTCTAACAGAGTCTTATTTATGGTGTACAGTGCACCACACTTATAAACGGAGGCTGCAAGGCATTTAGGAAGATTTCCATTCTTTCCTATCTTAGATCGTGCGATAGAATCGTGTTATGAGGATTCTCTTTTTTCTGACCAAATGTTATGATTTCAGTAATGCCAATGAAGAGAAAAGCAACAGCGGCCCAGAAGGGCAAGGCAGTGGCCGGAAGAGGGATTGATTGGGAGCCGCCGGTAGATATAGAGGAAGGCGGGTCCCTGAATGAAGTTCCATCCCGGACCTCTTGTAACCCAACCGCTCTAGAGGGGCATACAGGAACTCCCGCACCCCCAGTTCCCCCACCTGACGCCTCGGGTCGGGAGGTACGAGAGGTTATTCGATTATTAACCTAGCTAGTTGTCACGACCCAGCCCCGTGGGCCGCGACTGGCACCCTACCTGGGTGCCCAGACCAAATCGCATATTCATTTCCGAATCCAAACTTATTTCAAAATTTTCAAGAAGTTATATCAAACATAATTTATATCGAAAATATATCTTAAGCGGTCATATCAAATCAAACTCAAACAAAGCGGCGGAATAGACATCGCCGGTCAAAATACAAATATATACAAAAGGGCCATTTGGGGCCATCATATCAAACAGACCGCTTTAAGACCCGAAAGCAAAATCAGACAATGGACACATAGGACCCTCGCCCCACATATATGACTACAGGCCTCTACAAGCTCAAACAAAAACATATGGCGAGACAGGGCCCCGCCGTACCCAAATAGTCAGATATACCCAAATATATACAAAGCAAAAGAGTCTGTACCAAAAGGGGACTCCGGGTCGGATAAGGGTACTCCGGAATAGCAAGAAGTGAAGCCTACTGCGGAGGATCACCGATATCTGCACCTGCGGGCATAAAACGCAGCCCCCGAAGAAAGGGGGTCAGTACGAAATATGTACTGAGTATGTAAAGCACGGAGTACAGAATTATAGATCAAAACCGAAAGCAAATCAAATGTCAAAGTGGGGTACAAACTGGTATATCAAAATCTGTATCGAAATCATATACATGTATTTTATGCAAACAAATTCATGCAAACGCTTAAGAACGTGGTCGCCACTCCGACGCTGGCGCCACACACAGCATAACACCAGAAGGTTTCAAATCTCCGTACATCCCCGAACATAATCATAATCATCGGTGAGCGTATCGCATCCCGAGCCATATCACAGCATAACTCCAAACGGAACCCGGCCCTATGGCGAAGCCTTGGGAACCGTAACACAGCATACTGCCGAATTATCATAAGGCGCACGAATCAAAACCGGCCCGGGAACCGGTGAACGAAGTCATAATAAGGCACGAGCGGATTCGTGAGCAAACAAATGCAAATCGTATTTCAAAATAGTGTTTCAAAACAAAGTAAACTCATAAATCATATCCTATTACAAAATAGTCGAATACTTAGTCGACATAAGGTTTCATTTTGCAAAACGATTCCAAAATGGTCCATATAGTTCAAAACCTGGATTAGTGCATCGAATAGTCCAAACATACCCCGTGGAAGGATGTTCCAAAGATCCCAAGTAATATGTACAAATTTATTATCAAAGGTGGCCCGAAGGGCAAATCGGGCATTTTGGGGTAGCGGGCCCACCTCGAGTCGAAGTGAGGTGGCGAACGTGTTTCTACGAGCATTTATATGCCAAAGGTCATACATTATCATTCCTAGGTTACCCGACCACATTTCGATAGGTTTCGGACGAATAGTGGCATTCTAGCCAAATTGGAGCCTTTAAGCTTCAATAGAATTGAATGAATAGTAACTTTTCTGTGGATCGGGTTTCGAGGAGCAGAAATGCTCCGGAAGGTCACATATTCAACTAACACCCTAAGATATGCCTAATAAAGAATTGGGAAGCTTTACATACCTCTCAGATGTCGTAAGCTCCTCCAAAAGTTCCGTCCCGTTTCGTCAAAAATCTGCAAATGGTCAAAGTTACCAAATGAGATCCTTAGGTTTATAAATGCCTTTAACTTCATAATTGCCTACCGAAATTTCGGCAGCACTTCCCCTATAAATCTAACATCCCCGAGGCATAGCTCGGCTCCTATTTTATCCACTACAACAGCCCACATATCAACAACCAAAACAAACAACAATAACACCATTCTAGTTTCAAAGTTTTACATGATTTCATAAGTTGACAACTTTTCATTCAAACCTTCACAACTCCAATTCTATATCCACATAATTGTATGCATTCCCACATTCAAACTTATATAATCCCATTCTAATTACAAACCATGCCATACACGAAATTGCATAAAAATCCATTATTTTCCCAAATTCTTCAAAACATCTAAAACGCACTACGAACATTCTAACTCACGTCGCTTCATTCCGAATTCATCAACATTGATATAGATTCATATCTAAAGTCTATAACACCCAAGATATACATTGATATACATAAAAATACCGAAGGTATACGCTTTCCGACAATACTCAAAATCATTTTCTCAACGCCAATTTCATTCACCAATTAATCATTTACGATATAAAGGCCACAACAACACATTCTACCAACGTAAACAAGATCAATTCAAAGCAATTTCCCTATGTATGGCTCACGGCCAAACACACTACAAACACACACCCACAACTTTCCATTTACGTTAAAATTACGGGATTCTCGCCTACTTCCAATCCTTAACACATTCCTAGCAATTCTATAACATTAGAGGGGCAAGATTCTTACCTTTTACTAACTTTCCGACTTGTCGCAAACGGAATCCTTGTGCCAAACCAATTATACCACGTCGGAGAGCGTCTTGAGTACTTCTTAAATATGAGAAGAACAAGATTTTTGGATCAAACACAAGGGCTAGAAAATTTTCTTTCTCTCTTTCTCTAGCTTCGGCCGAGAGGTGTTGTTGAGGTGCTTTCTTATTTTCTTTGTGTTTTGATTCAATCCTCTTGAAAGTTCTAAGGCAAATGGATATATATCTCAATTAAGGGTCATGTGATAATCACATGACCACTTAAAATGGGGCTTGGGCCAAGCCTTGTGGCCGGCCACCCCATCTCTTTGGGCCTCAATTTTTGTTGTTCAACTTCTTGGCCCAATTCATTAAAATCCCGATTTGTAATTCCCGAGACTAATTTCCGAAATTCCAAATTTACCCTCGGCCTTCCCCGATGTCTTGACATTAATAATTCCATAACCAACATAGTCATATTCACTAAAATCAAATTATGTCCTTATAACACACAAGTCGTAATTATTTCTCGATTTCCAATTATACGAAAACACGGGATATAACATTCTCCCCCCCTTAAGAACATTCGTCCCCGAATGTTAAGTTAACCTTATAAGGTCTTATGATCAAGGCAGGAGTGTCCCTTTTTAATAATGACATACATAGTTCATTTTATCAATCAACACAACAAACTGAAAAAGAAATTTAGATTACCTGTGGATGTCGGAAACAGGTGGGGATATTTCTTCTTCATCTCGTCCTCCGCCTCCCAAGTCATCTCTTCCCGGTTGTTATTGCGCCACAGAACTTTGACAGAAGGCACCTCCTTAGTGCGCAATCTCCTCACCTGACGATCCAGAATAGATACAGGCTGTTCGTCATAGGACAACTGCTCCGTCACCTGAAGATCATCTACTGGGAATATCCTGGCAGGATCACCAATACATTTCCGCAACATAGACACATGAAACACCGGGTGTACGGCCTCCAAGTCGGATGGTAAGTCTAGCTCATAGGCGACCTCGCCTATCTTTCGCACGATCTGATACGGTCCAATGTACCGGGGGCTCAACTTACCCTTTTTACCGAATCTCATGACACCCTTCATGGGCGACACCTTCAGAAATACCCAGTCGCCAATCCGGAACTCTAACGGTCGACGTCGTCTGTCTGCATAAGCTTTCTGTCGACTCTGAGCAGCCAATAATCGTTCTCGAATAAGCTTTACCTTATCTACAGCCTCCTGGATCACATCTGGCCCAATCAACTTAGTCTCGCCCACGTCAAACCAGCCAATAGGAGACCTGCATCTCCTGCCGTAAAGGGCCTCGTACGGAGCCATCTGAATGCTGGAGTGATAACTGTTATTATAGGCAAACTCAATAAGCGGCAAATGATCATCCCAGCTGCCCCTGAAATCAATAACGCAGGCCCGCAACATATCTTCGAGCGTCTGAATAGTGCGCTCGGCCTGCCCGTCGGACTGAGGGTGAAAAGCTGTACTGAGACTCACCTGAGTCCCTAATCCCTCCTGAAATGACCTCCAGAAATTTGCTGTAAACTGGGTACCTCGGTCAGTAATAATAGATATCGGGACTCCGTGAAGTCTGACTATCTCTCTGATGTACAATCTGGCATAGTCCTCCGCCGAATAAGTAGTCCGAACCGGAAGGAAATGGGCTGATTTCGTTAGCCTGTCAACAACAACCCAGATAGAGTCGTACCTGCGTGGAGTGCGCGGTAGTCCAACAACGAAATCCATATTAATCATCTCCCATTTCCAGGCTGGAATTTCCATCTCCTGTAATAATCCACCGGGCTTCTGATGCTCGATCTTAACTTGCTGGCAGTTCGGGCACTGACTAACAAACTCAGCAATATCTTTCTTCATGCCGTCCCACCAATACAAACACCTGAGGTCCCGGTACATTTTAGTGGAACCAGGATGGACAGAATATCGTGCATTATGGGCCTCGCCCATAATCTGCCGCCGTAAGCCCGCAACGTCCGGTACACAGAATCTGCCGTCATATAATAATACTCCGTCAGGCGAGATCTCAAACTGAGTCTTTGATTTACTAAGGGCCACATCTCTGTACTGAATCAAAAGAGGATCCTCAAACTGGCGCTGCTTTACCTCCTGAATAATAGATGACTCAGCAACTGGACGAACAGAAATCCCAGAATCTCCAGAATCCACCAAACGAACTCCGAGGCTGGCCAGCTGATGAATATCACGAACCAAATCTCTCTTATCAGATGGAACATCAGCCAGACTGCCCACGGACTTGCGGCTAAGCGCATCAGCTACCACATTGGCTTTCCCCGGATGGTACAAAATATCAACGTCGTAATCCTTTAGTAACTCAAGCCATCTCCGCTGCCGCAAATTTAGTTCCTTCTGCCTAAAAATATACTGGAGACTCTTGTGGTCCGTATAGATATCAACGTGGACCCCATATAAATAATGCCGCCAAATCCTCAAAGCATGAATCACCGCGGCCAACTCAAGATCATGAGTGGGATAGTTCTTCTCGTGCGGTCTAAGCTGCCGGGAAGCATAGGCTATGACTCGACCGTGCTGCATCAATACACATCCTATCCCAATACCAGAGGCGTCACAATAGACAACATACCCGTCAGATCCCTCTGGAAGAGCCAAAACGGGTGCTGTAATCAATCTCTCCTTCAGCATCTGAAAGCTGCGCTCGCAAGCATCTGTCCACTGGAATTTTGCTGCTTTCTGGGTAAGCTTCGTCAGTGGTGCTGAAATAGAAGAGAAATCCTCCACGAACCTGCGGTAGTACCCAGCCAATCCAAGAAAACTACGCACCTCTGTCGGTGTAGTAGGCCTGGGCCAATTCTGCACAGCCTCAATCTTCTGCATGCCAACCCGAATACCATCTGCGCCGACAATATGGCCCAAGAATGCCACAGAAGTCAACCAGAACTCACACTTAGAGAATTTAGCATATAACTTCTGCTGACGGAGGATGCCAAGTACCGTCCTCAGATGATCTGAATGCTCCTCGGCTGATCGCGAGTAAATCAGGATATCATCAATAAACACAATAACAAACATGTCCAGGAATGGCCGAAATACCCGGTTCATCAGATCCATAAACACCGCTGGAGCATTAGTCAGCCCGAACGACATAACTCTGAACTCATAATGCCCGTACCGGGTCCTGAAAGCAGTCTTCGGGATATCAGACTCCCGTACTCGCACCTGATGATAGCCTGAGCGCAGATCTATCTTGGAGAAGTGTCTAGCACCCTGCAGCTGATCAAACAAGTCATCAATCCGGGGAAGGGGATATTTATTCTTAATAGTCACCTTATTCAGCTGCCGGTAGTCAATACACATCCGCAACGACCCATCCTTCTTTCTGACAAACAATACCGGCGCTCCCCAGGGTGATGTGCTGGGCCTGATAAAACCCTTATCCAGCAAATCTTTCAGCTGCTCCTTCAACTCTTTCAACTCAGCCGGTGCCATCCTGTACGGGGGAATAGATATAGGCTGCGTATCCGGCATCAACTCTATAGAAAAATCAATCTCCCGCTCAGGCGGAAGGCCAGGAAGCTCGTCAGGAAAAACATCTGGAAACTCGCTGACGACCGGAACAGACTGAAGGGTAGGTACCTCCGCGGCAGTATCGTGCACACGAACCAAATGATAGATATAACCCTTCTGGATCATCTTCTTAGCCTTGAGGTATGAAATAAACTTACCCCTCGGCGATGCTGTAGATCCGAACCACTCTATGACTGGTTCCCCTGGAAACTGAAAACGGACTACCTTTTTCTGGCAGTCGACATTAGCATAACAGGAAGACAACCAGTCCATACCCATAATGACATCAAACTCGAGCATGTCTAACTCTACCAAATCAGCCTTAGTGCTACGATCATAAATGGTCACAGAACAATCCCTATAGATCTGTCTCGCTACAATAAAATCCCCAACTGGCGTAGCTACCTCAAACGGCGCTATAGGCTCAGACACTATCCCAATCTTACTAGCAACCAGCGGGGAAATATATGATAAAGTAGAGCCAGGGTCAATCAATGCATATACAGATCTGGAGAAAACCAGTAATGTACCTGTGACGACGTTTGGCGAAGCCTCCTGATCCTGGCGGCTGGCCAAAGCATATATGCGGTTCGAGGGACCGCTAGAACCTGAAGCGCCACCGCGGCCTCGACCGCGTCCTGCCGGTGCTGGAATACCCCGCCCTCCAGGGCGTGCAACAGATGGAGCAGAGGAAGAACCGGCGGCTGACCCTGGCTGCTGAGCCGCATTACCCGAACCACTGGCCAATGGGCAGTCTCTCATAAAGTGGCCCTGACCGCCACAAGAAAAACAAGCTCCCGTCGCTCGGTAACACTCCCCGGGATGTGACTTCCCGCAATGTGGACAACGGGGTCTAGGTGGTCTGGCCTGACTGGGACCCCTGGATACCTGCGAACCTGCCACTCTGGAGCTCTGACCGGCCCCAGACGGTCCCGTACTGTCGAATCTCCGGCTGCCTGACTGAGTACCCCGGCCGGAAGAAGGAAAATATCTGTCAGACTGCTGCTGCTGCTGAGGCTGTCCGCCTCGAGAATCCCCTGAATAACCCGCGGATCTAGCCCTCTTGGGCGGCCTCCTGTCTCTATCTCTGCCAGCAGGATCAGATCTGCGACGGTCCTCCATCCCCATCGCATAGGCTTGAAGCCGGGAAATATCCATGTCTGCCTGCAGTGACACGGCCATACAGCTGTCTACCAAATACCGGTCTAATCCCATAACATAGCGGTGCATCCGATCGGACATATCTGCTACCACGGCCGGTGCATATCGGGCCAGAGAATCAAACTCAAGGCTATACTCGCGAACACTCCGACCCCTCTGCTGCAGACGCAAAAACCGATCAGCTCGTGCCCGCCGTAATTCTGGCGGCAAAAAGTGGCGGGTGAATGCTGTCACAAACTGATCCCAAGTGGCTGGAGGGGCACCCACTCCCCTAGACAGCTCCCAAGTCTCGTACCAATGAGTAGCCACATCTCGGAGCCTGTGTGAAGCCAGCTCAACTGACTCGGTCTCAGAAGCCCTGACCAAGTCCAGCGAGCGTCGCATCCCCCGAATAAAGTCATGGGGGTCCTCATCGGGCTTAGACCCGAAGAACTCTGGAGGGCCACATAGCAGGAACTCCCGAACTCGCAGGCTGTCCCGCCTGTCATCATCATCATCATCCCTCCGCCCGCGTCTGCGAGCCTGCCCTGCTACCAGCATAGTCAGCAACTGCACAGCCTCTCTCAGGGTCCGATCCTCCGCCCCTGGCTGAGGAGCTGGAGTCTCAGGTGCGGGTACACGGACCTTTGGAGCTGCCGAAGGTCCTGCTCCAGGCCGTACTAGTGGGGGTGTAGCAGACCCCTCAGACTGTGGCACATCCTCAGGCAAATCATATACACGAGCCCGGGTAGCTCGCTGTGCCTGGCTAGTCTCCCCAATCCTCGCCTTGCCCTTCTGGGCTGCCGTTGCCTTCTTGGGAGGCATCACTGCAAACACGAAGGCGAGTCAGATCAAAATCATCCTAATAGCTCAGCTCTATCGCACGATCTAAGATTACAAAGAAAGTAACATCCTAAATGCCCTGTAGCTTCCCGTTTATAGATGTGGTGCACAACACATCGATAAACAAGACTCTACGAGACACGGCCTGTAGACATTCCGAGGACAAACCGCTCTGATACCACTTTTGTCACGACCCAGCCCCGTGGGCCGCGACTGGCACCCTACCTGGGTGCCCAGACCAAATCGCATATTCATTTCCGAATCCAAACTTATTTCAAAATTTTCAAGAAGTTATATCAAACATAATTTATATCGAAAATATATCTTAAGCGGTCATATCAAATCAAACTCAAACAAAGCGGCGGAATAGACATCGCCGGTCAAAATACAAATATATACAAAAGGGCCATTTGGGGCCATCATATCAAACAGACCGCTTTAAGACCCGAAAGCAAAATCAGACAATGGACACATAGGACCCTCGCCCCACATATATGACTACAGGCCTCTACAAGCTCAAACAAAAACATATGGCGAGACAGGGCCCCGCCGTACCCAAATAGTCAGATATACCCAAATATATACAAAGCAAAAGAGTCTGTACCAAAAGGGGACTCCGGGTCGGATAAGGGTACTCCGGAATAGCAAGAAGTGAAGCCTACTGCGGAGGATCACCGATATCTGCACCTGCGGGCATAAAACGCAGCCCCCGAAGAAAGGGGGTCAGTACGAAATATGTACTGAGTATGTAAAGCACGGAGTACAGAATTATAGATCAAAACCGAAAGCAAATCAAATGTCAAAGTGGGGTACAAACTGGTATATCAAAATCTGTATCGAAATCATATACATGTATTTTATGCAAACAAATTCATGCAAACGCTTAAGAACGTGGTCGCCACTCCGACGCTGGCGCCACACACAGCATAACACCAGAAGGTTTCAAATCTCCGTACATCCCCGAACATAATCATAATCATCGGTGAGCGTATCGCATCCCGAGCCATATCACAGCATAACTCCAAACGGAACCCGGCCCTATGGCGAAGCCTTGGGAACCGTAACACAGCATACTGCCGAATTATCATAAGGCGCACGAATCAAAACCGGCCCGGGAACCGGTGAACGAAGTCATAATAAGGCACGAGCGGAGTCGTGAGCAAACAAATGCAAATCGTATTTCAAAATAGTGTTTCAAAACAAAGTAAACTCATAAATCATATCCTATTACAAAATAGTCGAATACTTAGTCGACATAAGGTTTCATTTTGCAAAACGATTCCAAAATGGTCCATATAGTTCAAAACCTGGATTAGTGCATCGAATAGTCCAAACATACCCCGTGGAAGGATGTTCCAAAGATCCCAAGTAATATGTACAAATTTATTATCAAAGGTGGCCCGAAGGGCAAATCGGGCATTTTGGGGTAGCGGGCCCACCTCGAGTCGAAGTGAGGTGGCGAACGTGTTTCTACGAGCATTTATATGCCAAAGGTCATACATTATCATTCCTAGGTTACCCGACCACATTTCGATAGGTTTCGGACGAATAGTGGCATTCTAGCCAAATTGGAGCCTTTAAGCTTCAATAGAATTGAATGAATAGTAACTTTTCTGTGGATCGGGTTTCGAGGAGCAGAAATGCTCCGGAAGGTCACATATTCAACTAACACCCTAAGATATGCCTAATAAAGAATTGGGAAGCTTTACATACCTCTCAGATGTCGTAAGCTCCTCCAAAAGTTCCGTCCCGTTTCGTCAAAAATCTGCAAATGGTCAAAGTTACCAAATGAGATCCTTAGGTTTATAAATGCCTTTAACTTCATAATTGCCTACCGAAATTTCGGCAGCACTTCCCCTATAAATCTAACATCCCCGAGGCATAGCTCGGCTCCTATTTTATCCACTACAACAGCCCACATATCAACAACCAAAACAAACAACAATAACACCATTCTAGTTTCAAAGTTTTACATGATTTCATAAGTTGACAACTTTTCATTCAAACCTTCACAACTCCAATTCTATATCCACATAATTGTATGCATTCCCACATTCAAACTTATATAATCCCATTCTAATTACAAACCATGCCATACACGAAATTGCATAAAAATCCATTATTTTCCCAAATTCTTCAAAACATCTAAAACGCACTACGAACATTCTAACTCACGTCGCTTCATTCCGAATTCATCAACATTGATATAGATTCATATCTAAAGTCTATAACACCCAAGATATACATTGATATACATAAAAATACCGAAGGTATACGCTTTCCGACAATACTCAAAATCATTTTCTCAACGCCAATTTCATTCACCAATTAATCATTTACGATATAAAGGCCACAACAACACATTCTACCAACGTAAACAAGATCAATTCAAAGCAATTTCCCTATGTATGGCTCACGGCCAAACACACTACAAACACACACCCACAACTTTCCATTTACGTTAAAATTACGGGATTCTCGCCTACTTCCAATCCTTAACACATTCCTAGCAATTCTATAACATTAGAGGGGCAAGATTCTTACCTTTTACTAACTTTCCGACTTGTCGCAAACGGAATCCTTGTGCCAAACCAATTATACCACGTCGGAGAGCGTCTTGAGTACTTCTTAAATATGAGAAGAACAAGATTTTTGGATCAAACACAAGGGCTAGAAAATTTTCTTTCTCTCTTTCTCTAGCTTCGGCCGAGAGGTGTTGTTGAGGTGCTTTCTTATTTTCTTTGTGTTTTGATTCAATCCTCTTGAAAGTTCTAAGGCAAATGGATATATATCTCAATTAAGGGTCATGTGATAATCACATGACCACTTAAAATGGGGCTTGGGCCAAGCCTTGTGGCCGGCCACCCCATCTCTTTGGGCCTCAATTTTTGTTGTTCAACTTCTTGGCCCAATTCATTAAAATCCCGATTTGTAATTCCCGAGACTAATTTCCGAAATTCCAAATTTACCCTCGGCCTTCCCCGATGTCTTGACATTAATAATTCCATAACCAACATAGTCATATTCACTAAAATCAAATTATGTCCTTATAACACACAAGTCGTAATTATTTCTCGATTTCCAATTATACGAAAACACGGGATATAACACTAGTAGCCGCTGAAGCCCAGCGGCAGGGTACAAGTTACGGTGAAAGAGCCGTTAGTGCCAGAGTCTGAGACTTTCTTAATTGGTACCCTACAGAGTTCTTTGGGTCTAAACCAGAGGAGGACCCACAGAATTTTATAGATGAAACGCTGAGAACGTTGCGAGTGATGCATGCTTCAGACACTGAGTCAGTAGAGTTTGCTTCCTACAGATTACGGGATGTGGCTGTGTATTGGTATGATGCTTAGATGTCTTCCAGAGGGGCTAATGCACCTCCAACCGTGTGGAAGGAGTTCGTAGAAGCCTTTCTTCGACATTATTTGCAACCAGAGGTCCGTCGGGCGAGAGTAGACAGATTCTTGACTCTTAGGCAAGGGAACAGAAGTGTCCAGGAGTATAGTGTCACACCCCGACTTTAATAGGGTGTGATGGGCACCCGACCCCATATCTGGAGCCGAGCGAACCCGCTGACTTTTGTTACATAATTAACTTCCTTAGACTCTTATATCAATAAAAAAATGGAAAACATAGTAAAACTTTCAAGAGATTTTTTTTTTCCATCGTACTCAAGTCAAACAGAATCTGCAATCACATGGACTTTATGATATAGCATATTATCGACACTCTATACCCACGACTCTGCCTGCAAAGTCTCTAACATCAAACAAACATCATGGCTCAGATACTCTGACTCGGCAGCACTCCTGAACAAGTGGAGCCTGCCAACTCCGCTGGAACATCTTCTATAACGGCTTTAATATGTCTGGGTGTACCTGCGCAGCATGAACGCAGCCCCCGAATAAGAGGGGTCAGTACGAGTAATGTACTGAGTATGTAAGGCATGAATAGTGACATAATAAAGGAATATACAGTATGAATAATAACGGAATAGACATATGGAGCTTATCTTGGGACAGAAGTAACCTGTACATATGAATGCCGTTCAGGCAGGTGCCATGCATGCTTAGTCCCTTTTTCAGAAAAACAGTACTTTCTTATTTACATGTACAGGAAACAGAACATTTCAGAAAACGGTGTCCTTTATTTACATCCACAGACGCCGAGTACATCGGCTCTCCCACCCCCCTCCCCAACAGTGTCCCAACATATTATATATATATCGCATATACAGACGCCGTATCCGGCTCTCCCATATCCCGCGTCCGGGCATCCCGCGTCCGGGACGAAATCCAGCTGAATCAGGTGGTGATATAACAGTGGCCCTTCCCCTTTTTCCCCATATACATATACATATACATATTCACATTCATATACATATGTCATACCATTGGCATGCATGAGAGCTCAAAGAAAGTCATGTGTCCATCGAAGTGACGGAAGGTCGGTAGCCTCCGATTACATTATGGAACAACCATAGTCGCTTTGTCTCACCTTGAAGGAACGAGTATTGTGAGGCGAGACTACCAATGAAAAGTGTCATTATGAGGAAAACATCAAATAGGGTCATAGGGTACAGTTTCATATACCTAGGACCTTTAGAGTAGTCATTACCTGTAATAGAGTTGAGATATCAATAATTAATTTAACGTTTCCATATTTTCCTTTTCATAGCAGAACATTTTGCCAACACATCTACCGTAGGCATTTTCTCGTCTTGGACTACATCGTTATCATTATAAGATCATATTCATCGTCTTAGTCATGGAATCATCTTTGTCATACTTATCATAGGCATATTCCCTTTCTTAACATCATCATTATCATTGTCATCATAGAAGTATCCTCGTTAGCATAGTTACAGTACTTGTCACTCGGTGAACGGGATAAGGATCAAAAGTTTTCTTTGGATTCTGCTTCAAAATAGATCAAACGGAACAATAAGGAAAATCCGGGGACCATGGGCCCACCTCGGGTCAAATGAGGCGGCGTACCAAATTTACATATGTTACATGTCATGGCGTTACTTGTGAGGGTTTTAGGGTAGTCGGGTCCTATATATGCGGGTTCTAGAGGTTTAGGAAATTCTTCCAACATTTTGCACACTTTTTAGTTCAATTCTACTGATTGAAAAAGAGAAAACTTTAGGCGCGGATTCCGGAGGGTAGAGTTATTCCCGAGGCTCATATCCAACATATTCCGTCTAAGACATGCCATAGAAAGAAGGGTGAAGCCTTACATACCTTTTCTGCTTCTTATGCGACTCCAAATTCACGTTCCAAATCCGCCAAAATCTACAAATTGGTCATGTTTACCAAAACTTGATTAGAGCCTTTAGAAGTTGATTCTTTAAAGTAACACTTTGTCTGCCGAAATTTCGGCAGCATTTCCCCTGTAAATGCACCATCCCCGAGAATACGGCTCGGCCCCAAATCAACAACAACAATCCGGGAATTTGACCCGGCCACAATATCAACAACAATATTACCCATCATAATAGCAATATCGACAAGTAATTCAAAACGTCCAAACCAACACCCAACCTTACCCGAAACCTTTCAACTTAATGAATACAACAACAATGCCAACAATTATTCTAGCAATACTTCGATATCAAATTCAATTCACACAATATTTCGAGCAACTCAAACAAGGCTCCAACTCACCCGAAATTGCCTCCCAACCCGAGAGCTACACCAAACACATTCTTTTCCTCAAAATTCATAACTTACACCATCACCCCACACCTTAACAATACAATTCTCCTAAATACAAAATTTTTATAAAATTCACATAAATTTCCAAATCATCCCATAACCAACATAACATTATTTTAAGTCATTAAACTTACACTTCTCGTTATAGAATCCATAACGACGGCATCTAAAATGTTAAACAACATCAAGTTACCATAACTTTCCAAACCCTATTCCATTCGGCCACAACACAATCCATAGGTTTTCATGAATTTCCATTCTTTTCTACACATTACAACACATTACAACAACACATAATCATGCTAAATACATTAAATTCGCTATTCCTACACATTACACCCAACACACGGCCAAACTTGAACATGCAATACTTCATGAATTTCCATCATTTCCACATTCAACAACATGCACAAACCATTTATAACATATAAAAGAGATGAAACCTTACCTTTTTTTTCTTCAACTTCCCACTTGGTTTAGGGTTGGTATATGACATCAAAAAGTCTTCTACTTGCTTCAACAATTAGTCCATGTTGATGAGGACCTTCCATTTGGGGGAAATACTAGAAGAAAATAATTTATTTTGATCAATTTCCATGGCTCCATTTGGCCACCCTTGGCCGAAATCCCCCCTCCCTTCATCCCTTCTTCATTCATTTTTTCCAAGTCTTCTTTTCTTGTGAGAATATGACTAATGATCATATATATATAAAGGGAGGCATGTGGTTATTTCATATTAAGTGGGGGCTAATTGTAAATAATAAAAACACATGGGGCCAAAGCTTTCATAAGAAGACAATTAGTCTTCTTTGACCAATATGGGAAAAATTCAAGAAAAAATGATCTTATAAGCTTTATCCATATGTCTTATTTTTATTTTGTCCACCATTTACCTATGTATATACACTTAAGCCCCTCGACTTTCCTCAATATTACCATTTACCATTTTGCAATTTCTCCTTTTTGCCCTTAACCTTTCTCAATATTTCCATACTACCAATGTTCATAAATAATATTTATAACCAACTTGTGCATTAAAATAATTTTCGAAAATGGTCTCGCCCTTAACTTTCCACGACGACTTTGGAATTTCCAAACGTACAATGTACGGGCTATAACATATAGTCTCCAGTTTAACTCTTTAGCTAGGAGTGCTCCCAATATTGTAGCAGAAATGGAAGACCGAGTGCGCCGGTTTGTGGCGGGACTCGAGCCACATTTAATTAATGAATATTCCACAGCTGCTTTACTTGACGGTATGGAAATCGCCGTATCCAGGCATATGCTCAGAACCTAGAAGATCAGAAGAGACGACAGTCTGTGGATCAGGAATGGGCATCTTCTGAAGTACATCACCGGGTCACTAGTGCTCATACTTAAATTGCTGACAATTCCCACACTTAGCCACAAAATCGGCTATATCCTTCTTCATGCGACGCCACCAATAATGCTGCCTCAAATCATGATATATCTTAGAGGCCCCCGGGTGAATGGAAATATCAAAAGCTATTAGCCTCAGTCAAAATCAAATGAATCAAGTCACCAATACGAGGAAAGCACACGTGCCCCTTAATCCTCAAAGTACCCTCAGAATCAATCATGGCCTCCTTGGCCTTACCTCTTAGAACCCTATCTCGAATTATGCTCAACTGAGCATCCACAAACTGATGAGTCCTAATCTGATCTAACAAGGACGATCTCGCCTCCACACAAGCTAAAACTTTTCCTGGAACTGAAATATCAAGGCGAATGAAGCTGTTGGCCAGTCTCTGAACATCTATGGCCAATGGACGCTCGAAAAAAGACAAACGGGATAAACTCCCCATAATCGTGGCCTTGCAACTCAAGGGCTCAACAATAATATTAGCTTTCCTTGGTTGATAAAGAATAGAGATGTCATAGCCCTTCAGGAGCTCCATCCATCGGCACTGCTTGAAATTAAGATCTCTCTAGGTAAACATGTGCTAAAGGATACGGTGATCGGTGAAAACCTCACAATGGACACCATACAAGTAATTCCTCAAGATCTTCAAAAAGAATACCAGAACTAGCAACTCCAAATCATGGGTAGGGTAATTCCTCTCATGGATCTCTAACTAACGGGAAGCATAGACTATAACACTACCCTCCTACATCAACACAGCACCCAAACCCACACGAGATGCATCACAATAGAATGAAAAATCCTTACCCTCCACGGGTAATGCTAGAATCGAGGCTGAAGTCAAAAGGGCCTTGAGTTTTTGAAAGCTCTCATCACAATCATCGGATCACTGGAAGGAAACATCCTTCTGAGTCAATCTAGTCAACGACAAAGCAATAGTAGAAAAACCATTCACAAATCGGCGGTAGTAACTGGCCAAACCCGCGAAACTACGAATCTCGGTCACAGTAGTGGGCCTAATCTCTCATAGCCTCAATCTTCTTAGGATCAACCATGATCCCATCATTAGAAACAACGTGGCCCAAGAACGCCACAGACTCCAACTAAAACTCGCACTTCGAAAACTTTGCAAACAAACTATTCTTCTTCAACAACCTAAGCACAGTACGAAGATGGCTCTCATGCTCCTTTCTACTCTTGGAATACCCTAAGATATCATCAATAAACACAATCACAAATGAGTCAAGGAATGGCCTAAAGATGCCATTCATCAAAGTCATGAAAGTCACCAGGGCATTGGTAAGCCCAAATGACATCACCAGGAACTTATAATGCTCATATCTCATCCGAAAAGTTGTTTTTGGAATATCCTCAGCCCTAAAATTCAGTTGATTGTAGCCTGAACGCAAGTCGATCTTCGAGAACACTGAAGCACCCTGAAGCTGGTCAAATAAATCATCAATACGAGGCATAGGGTACTTTTTATGAATAGTAACCTTGTTCAGCTGACGATAATCAATGCACATCCTCATAGATCCATCTTTTTTCCTCACGAACAATATAGGAGCACCCCAAGAGGAGACACTCGGTCTAATGAACCCCTTGCTCAATAAATCCTACAACTTCTCCTTAAGCTCTCTCAACTCTGTAGGTACCGTCCGATATGGCAGAATAAAAATAGGGCCAGTGTCCGACTCCAAGTCAATATAATGATCAGGTGGCATACCTGGAAGATCGGACAAAAATACCTCCGCGAACTCGCTAACAGACTCAAAAAGGGGCGGATATGTAATAGTAGTGTCACACACATTAGCCAGATAAGTTAAACACCTTTTGTTGACTAATTTCTTTGCCTGAAGAAAGGTAATTATCTTCTTCGGAGTGGGATTAGGAGTACCCCTCCACTCAAGTCTATGAATGCGCGACTTGGCTAAAGTGATTGTCTTGGCATGACAGTCCAAGATCGCATGATAAGGAGAAAGGTAGGTCATACCCAAAATAATATTAAAATCCGCCATATCAAGTATCATCAAGTCTACCCACGTGTCGTATCCCATAAAAGTAACCAAGCATGACCGCTAGACTCGATTAACCACAACAGGATCTTTGAATGGAGTAGACACATGAATAGGTACGACTATGCTATCACAAGTCAAGTCCCAACCAATAGCATGATATGCAGACACATATGAATAAGTGGATCTAGAATCCAATAACACAGAAAATGCTCTATGTCGGATAGAAACAGTACCTGAAATGACTGCATATGTGGCCTCCGCCTTGGGTCTACCTGGGCACGAATAACACTGGGCCCCATCACGACCAGACTATCTAGACTGCGATCAACCTCTTGCACTCTAGGGCCTACCTCTATCGGACTGGGACTTACCCCTAGAAGTTTGGGAACCATCGCTGCCTGATTGAGCACGGGCTCTAGGAGAAGCACCACCCCGGCTACCCGAAGATGCCGGAGTCCTCTGGGACTGATAACCCTGCCTGGGTCGAGAACACTTTCTAGCATAATGACCAAGCGATCAACATGTAAAACAAGCTCTAGAAGGTGAAGCCTGATGAACCGAAACTGAAGACCCAGCTCGAGCAACCCTGTTTACTGGTCGAGAAAATGAGCTTTCAGAAGCTCTCTGCCTGGATGGCCCACTAGAAGAAGTCTGCAATGTTGATTGTATAGGGCAGCTGGAATAGGACAGATATTGCCTAGAAGATTGTCCGGCGCCCCTCGAGCTAGAACCACTATAACCGCCAAACTGTCTCTGCCTCTTCTCGCTAACCTCTCAAAACGAGCGGGCCTTGGCAGCCTTAACTAATGATATATGCTCAACAATGGACTGGAAAGAAGCACCCATGGCCTCAAGCTGAAGGCATGGAATCTGAAGATAAGAAACGAGCCCACCAACAAATCGTCGAATCTTGTCGGGCTCAGTAGGAATCAAAGGTGCCGAATAATGGGCTAAATGCAATAGCGAGTCACATAAGCATCAAAAGATAATCCCGTGTACTGTAAGTAGGGGACCTCATCTCTACGTCCCTCTCTCAAAGCATGGGGCCCATACTTCTTAAGGAAGGCCCAATAAAACTGTGTCCATACCTCAACCATGTCTTCGCATCTCCGTGAAACTAGTATGACAAATAATCTACCCCGTGGGACTCAACAATCCCCATCATGTGCAATAACTCGTGCATGTCCAATATAAACTCAAACGCGTCCTCTCCAGAATACCAGCGAATCTACGCGGATCTATCTTCCTGAACCTCCCAACTAGCTCCTGTTCGGTCAAAGTCATAACAGGGCCTGCCATGGGTCTGAGATCAGGTCACGACCCAATTTATGATCTGCTGCACATTGTTGCTTTAATGGAGTTGTATTGGGAGTTCAGAAGTAGTTTTTCTTGAAAAATGCAGCTGGCAACTGAAGGTGACCGAACACAATTTCCAATTTCTGAAGCAATTTCAAAAAAACAAGAATTTAATACCACCGTTTAGCAAAGAGCATTTTAAAGCTCTATAAAATTTTTGCTCAAAGCAATTCAAAGAATTCTATGTTATTTTACTTTTCAATAGTATCCAGAAACAACAAAGAGTAGAATAGATGTTCACCAATTTGCCTGATATCATATAACATTGGCAACATTATAGTGACTAAATAAGTTCTCATGTCAACACAAAACATTTGGAAAAATCTTCCAAGGCTCTTAATTTTTAACACTGTCATACACAAGTTATGTTTCTACATTCCATACAATAAGAAACAGATAGTATCAGGCTTAAGTTTATGTTATGTTACAAGTTTCTTTCACTTGGTGGCGTATAAGTGATATCTTAAAAAAAGAACTGGCCTCTATATTCACTTCTCTATTGGTTTTTACTATGTAGGGACTAGTGCACTGTTTTGATTGAATATTTAGTTGTGATATTGGGTACATATCTTGGATAAAGAAATCTTATCAATATACAAAGCAGGTTCTCTTGACAGCATTAACAAACCTTTTTCTCTGTCTGGAATCTAGATACTCAGCTTCTTAGTTGTTATTTCGTGTATGTGCTGATCATAGAAGTGCATTCAGTAAAACTTTCACTTTCTTTACCCATATGAAACTTTGTTTTCATTTATAAATAGATGGATGAAATATGACCTTGCTTTCAGTTTGTGTGTCCATTATTGACTAGGAGAGTATTTCGGCGTGCAAGAGTATTTTTGGCGTGCTGTTTTTCTGCTGCCTTTCCAGTTCTTTTTGTTTCTGGCGTGTTGTTTTGTTTCTGTTGCTGCTGATAGCTAATTAATTTTTCCCTTGTTCAGGCATCAGATTTAGGGAGTGGTGCTGCGTCACCAATTTGACCAAGAAGATTTACAGATGGAAACAACAATGATGATGGTTCAAGTGTCGATTAGAAATCATTTTAAGGATGACCGTTGATATTTTTGGATATTCTTGTTGGCTAATTTTTAGGATGAACGTTGATATTTTTGGATATTCTTGTTGGCTAATTTTTAGGGTGAACGTTGATATTTTTGGATATTCTTGTTGGCTAATACGTTGAAACTATAGTATTTTGATGATGTAATTTTGGAGTGTGTGTAGAATAACACTTTGAAACTTTGATGAATATGTTCAATATTTTGCTTATTTGCTCTTTTATATTGTGTTAAAATTATTATGAAGTGTTAAAGAAGTTTTATTTAAATGTAAAGGTGGAAAGACAAAATTGGCGTATTTAATTATAGCAATAAAAATCTAAAATCATGGAATTAGAGAATTACGGCGGTTATAACGGCCGTAATATGAAAGAGAACTTTATTTTTTTTTTTGTATTACGGCAGTTTTAAACTGCTACTTCACAACATAAAAAATGCCGCAATTAACCTATGTATATTACGGTGGTTTCAAAAAAACTGCGGTAATACAGTTGTGGCAGTCGAAATAATAGCGTTTTCTTAAACTACCGTTTATGCTCTTTGTGGTGGTTCGAAACCGCCGCAATACATAAAAATAACCGCCGCAATAACCACGTTTTTTTGTAGTGACAATTGAACAAAGTGGATTTTAGGATAGTAGTTTAAGCGTTTAGTAATTTGGTAATGTTGATTTTAACAAAGAAAGATTTTATGACACTTTTTTGTGAGCATTATTAAATAGGAATAGTAACTGACTTTGAATACAATTCTTTTTCACGTGAAAACTTCGAAAAAGGAGAAGGGAGGTGTAACATAAAGCAGTTACTCACTCGGTCTCAGTTTATGTGATGGTGTTCGGATTTTGAGAGTCAAACAAATTGTTCTTTAACTGTAATTTTTTCATATGTCTTTTAAATATTTCCAAATTTCTAAATTTTATTTCGAAAAATTTAAAGATTCTATGTTAAAACACAGTCAAAATTAGGGAATTTTGAATCTCAAAAGCGAACATAAATTAGGACAGAGGGAGTATATATGATGCTTCAATACGACAATTCAAAGTTATTTATACGAGGCGCGAAGAACAAATAGTAGTCTGAAATAAGGAGCAAGAGAGATTGAATTTGGACAGAGTTAATAATATAGAAGGATACTGTGGCTAATCTAATACCATGATATGTCGTGATGAACAAATACGTGATCAATACATGAGTCCAGAACCAAAATGACCCAATAAAAATCCAAGTGAACCAAAATACTCTCCAAAAATAAATTGGTACAAAAGTACCTTTAGTGTTACACCTCGGAAAAAATATTTCCGTTTATGCACAGTGAATAGACTGACGAATGGTACGACGTATGCGATGTTTTGATGAGTAGGAAATAACATTCGATGATTCTAAATGAGATTTCAAAGACATTCGAAGTAAGAGAAGAAAGTTGCCAAGAGGAGGCAAGACATACGAGATGTATCGGAAAGAATTTACGAATAACGAAGTAACGATGACTTCATGATGTTTTGGAGAGGAGTTATAACGTCCCCTAGATTTTTAATGAAGTGATAAACAAGTGTAAAGAAGGTTCCATAAGGATTGGAGATCAAACGAGTCGACGAAAATGATTTTCGGAAAACTGTGGATTGTACGGTCCATTATACGGACCGTACAAAAGATACGGACCATAGGTATGGCCGTATAACCTGTCCAGAGAAGAGACTCCACTGGAACCATTATACGGTCACACATACGGACTGTATAAATTGTACGGACCGTATGTGTGTCCGTATAAATGTGTCGGGACAGAATTGTGTATTTAATAAGGGTTCAAGTTTCATTTCATTTCATTTTTCCTTCACACCCCTTCTCTCTAAAACATCTCTCTACACTTCTCCAACAAGAATTCAAGGGATATTAGTGATCAACTACATCAAACCAAGGAAATCAAGTGTAAGAAATTCATTAAAGTTCATCCAAGACAAGGAATCCAAGTGAAGGTGAAACTAGGGTTTTGCTCAAGTGAAGTGTTTGCACTCAAGGTTAATTCCTACACCATCTAACGTAAGTTTTATGGTATTTACATGTTGTTTAAGGTATTTGACAGTTGAAACACTTGGATTGTGAAAGGATATAGAAAATGGGTCATGAAAGTGTGAATAGTGTCATTTTGAGTGATAACTTGAATTAAGTCACGATTATTGATGTGTTGTGATATGGTTTTGTTATATATGATATTAAGGACATGAGATAAGCATTATGTGTGAGAAAACGCACTAGTATACTATGACCATGATTATGGATGAAGTGAAGTGGAATTGCGAAACGAGGGTAATGTAGATGAATGAAGATTGTTGGTTATGATATTTTGAATGTTATTATGAATGTTGGGAGTTGATATACAATATGGGAAAGGTTGTATAAACAAAGGAAATGCTGCCCAATTTTCTCTAGCTTTGGTAAGCACGTTCATGTAATCGATTAGCTAATGTGAATGTGAATTATCTTTGAAGGTAGAAACGTGAGCATTGAAGGAAAACAACCAAGCGATGGAAATTGTTAAACGAAAGAGGTAAGTAAGGCTAGTCCTTTCTTTCTAAGGCATGAATCATATGGTATGAATCCTCCTATCTCTCTATGATTTTCCTACATATTGGGAACTATGAATCTACGAGTATAAAGAACTTCATATGAGATAAAGAAAAGAGATACGTTACGAATACGATGATACCGATGATGAATCTAAGTCTAGAAGTCATAAAGCTCATGATATGATTCCTATGGTAGTATTTTCCTTACCTTTCCATGAGTTTCCTACCTTTCGGAAAACTAAGAGCCTATGTTCATGAATAGCCATATGGGATAGGATAAGAGGTATGCTACAAATGCGATAATAATGATGATGAGTCTAAGTCTAAGGATTCTAAGGCCTATAATATTATGGTTCTACAAGGCTAATGATCCGTATTACGATCCATTGATGTTGTTCATTGACTACACTCACCTTATATGCTAATTCCTTCAAGGTGAGGCATAATGCTTATGAATGCTCCATAATGGAATCGGGGGCTTTCGACCTTATGTCACCCCAATAATGTTATAGACTGTCTATAAGCTCTAGTACATGTCCTATGACCAATGTTCCAAAAGGTTACGAGTCTATGTTCATAGAGGATTTCATATGAGATAAAGGTAAAGAGATATGATATAGATACGATGATGGTAATGATGAGCCAAAGTTAGAGATTATAGAGTCTATTATGCGATATTATTACGAAGTTCATGCTACGAATACGATGCGATTTTCATAGATTATCTTTAAATCCAAATGTATGCTCTATGAAAAGTTATGATAAGTTTATGAGATATATGTGACGATAATAATGACGATGATAATAGTGATGACGCTAAAGATGTTTATGGGCTTTTACGTATATATGTGCCTATGTATGGCTATTATGAAACCTCGAGCTTATATGGCCGGGTAGAATGTATATGAATATGTATATATTTATGTAACGCGCGCGCACCTCTGCAGTTGGGTACGGATAACCCTGAAGCCTCGGTAGGGCCAGGTATGTATAACCCTGAAGCCTCGGTAGGGCCAGGTATCTATAACCCTGAAGCCTTGGTAGGGCCAGGTACGTATAACCTTGAAGCCTCGGTAGGGCCAGGTATGTGTAACCCTGAAGCCTTGGTTGGCCAGGTATGTATATGATATAAATATGTATATGATATATGAATATGTATAAGTTATGGATATGTACATGATATAGATAGGTATATGATATATCTAGGAAAAGGCCGGAAAATATGTATGTGATATTGTCGAGCCACTACGTGGCCGAATGCGGATAACGTTTATGTGTATGAGCAGATACGGTATTATGATACATGTATGATACGATGATGTATGCGCTATGATGATACATGTACCGTGAAGTCCCCATAGACTCCATCTGAAGACAAGGAATCTGTAGAGAGCCCACTAGTCCTCCAACAAAATGCCTGATCCTATCGGCCGCAGTAGAGACAGTAGAATAATGGGCCAGATAAAGGAAGCGGGTCACATAGGACTCCAAGGACATGCCCCTCAGTTCTAGATGCAAAAACTCTTCCCTACGCGCCTCACGCAAAGACCGAGGCACATACCTCTCAAGGAAGGCCCGGTAGAACTGAGTCCAAGTCAAAGAAGGGGAACCCTCAGGTCTGCACGCCACAAAATACCACCACCACATCTTCGCGTCGCCGCAAAACTGGTAGGACACGTAATCAATGTCGTGGGTCTCCACTATGCCTATACGGTGCAGCAACTCATGCATATCAAGAATAAACTCATAGGCATCCTCAGACGAAGCAGTCATAACAGCACCCTCCATGGGCCTAATCTCATCACCAGGAGCGGGTATCGCATCAATGCGAGGAGCCATAACTGCGGCAGGATGTGCTGCCCGCGTAGGTCCGCACTCAAGGGTCTGCGCCCCAATCCTAGCCTGTGAACCCCCGTCGGGAGTAGTAATACCGGCTGCCGCTTGCTGGGCATCAAGATGAAGTAAGACCCTAGCCATAGTATCCTGCATGGCCTGACCAGAAGTAACCTCAGGCTGTGTCTATGGTGGAGCCACATCCTCGGGCTCAGGAGACGACGATCTCTCTCGGCGCTATCCTACCGCAGGAGCCCCGCCCCTAGCTTGGGTGACCCGTGGCCTCTCGCTCTGCCGCGGCCTCTCACTGTCGCTCGCCCTCGAGTTCTAGCCGTAGCTAAGGGCTCTGGCACCTGACCTCGGGCCATAGTAGCTCGAGTCATCACCATCTGTGAGGGAAGAGATAAGAGTTAGATACGAATTTGATCTTTCCATATACCAAATTGAATAAAATAGCACGAATGAAAGAAAGGAAGTGAGATTCTTAAATTTCCTATAGCCTCTCGCAGATAAGTACGGAGTTCATCGTACCGATCCATGAGACTCTACTAGACACGCTCTTGTATTAAATACCGAGAAACCCAGGGCTCTGATACTAACCTTTCACGACCTATTTTGCCTAGGCCGTGCGGGCACTTACCTTTCCACCTCGGTAAGTGAACCCTCAACCCAACAATGAATAAATACATAAAGAAATGAAATTAAGCAACGGAATAGAATAAATACGTAAGTCTCACGATATAAAAATAAGTAGTAGAGTAGTGCGGAATAATAATGATACCCCAAAGGTCTAGTCTGAATAATACAAGCGTATCTAAACGGGAAATAATACAAGCCTGGAATAATAATACATAAGTGTCAATGTCTCTGAATAGAATAGGACATAAGATACAAAAGTCTTCAAGGCAGCGAATGGCTATGCTCACCCTGGAAACTCGGATATAATGCTGAAATGACTATCAACCACGCGTCACAGAAGTGGATCCGACCTGATACTCTGCATTCATAAAAGAATGCAGCAAGTGCAGGTTAGTACAAAACAACAGTACTGGTAGGTATCACCGGCCGACCAAGCATAGCTAACGCAATTAAGATAATAAAGCAGAGAGGCAGACAAACCAACAAGTACAATCAACATAATCGGAACCAAGTACATGTCATTGCCTAGGTAAAGCATCTAATCCCAATTGTGCCAAGTCTGAATATATCAAGTCTGAATCCAACATCACAAGTAAAGCACCAAAATCATCTCTAATCAATCCATAATGCAACATGATGCAATACTGTATGAATGCAATGCAATGCCATGCAAATGTGATGTACACATGTACTCCGGACGGAAATATTGACGTCTCGGTGGCACAACCCAGTATGACTCGCGAAATCTAAGTGCCACTCTGGGGACCTGCAGATGGGACCCCGGATCTTTGCCCATGGGGGTTCTCACCGGCACCACTCTGGGGGACCTGCAAAGTCCATGCACGCAACGATTCCGGAACTAACATCAGATATCGCCCATGCAATCAACGATTCCGGAACTAACATCGGATATCGGCCATCTCACGTTACTCAAGTAAAAGATTTTTATCAATTATCAATTTCACTCAATCAACGATTCCGGAACTAACATCGAACATCGGTCATCTCACGTCACCCACGTAAAAGAGTTTTATCAAGTATCATCAATATCCAGTAAAATGTATCATGAAAATTATGGTGCGTGCAATGCATGAATCAACATCAATAATCATGCTCAATATCACAAGTACCAACAGCGGGTACGCCAATAATATATCCGAATCACAAGTACCAACTATGGGTACGCCAACAATATAACCGAATCACAAGTACCAACAGTGGGTACGCCAATAATATATCTGAGTACAAATATCAACAGTGGATATGCCATCTATATCATAATCAAGATGATAAAACAGAATCCAACATCTATCAACACTCATGGCATCAAGCCAACACAATATAACAATAAAATCACACAAAAGGGCCCAACCTAAGGCAATTATCCTACCCAACTCCATATCCGAAGGTTCACATGCTATCTCTGACAATATAATCTAAATCTGAGCTTCGCTATGTGAAGTCTCACCAAGAGTAAGCCATAACCTACCTGGATGGCTGAACTGCAACACCAACAACTCACTCATTCACCTTGCCTTTCCGTTGAACCTCAGAACCAAAGTAGTCTAAGCATAATCGAATTCTAGATTAGAAATCATAAAGAATGATACTAATATAGCTACTATTCAATTTAGGGCAATTCTAAACCTAGAAATTGGAAAAACGGGCCCACAAGGTCAAAATAGGAATTTCGGAAGCAAAACGCCAAATTAAGTATTAAGTGATCATAATCCAACACTAATTGTTGATTTAACTCAAGGATTTGCCAAATTTATGATTTCAAGCAAAACCCCCAAATTGGGTATAAACCCTAACTCTTTGATTCCGAAATTCAACCCTAGAAATGGAAGATATATGATTAACAAGCTTAGATTCATCAAAATCTAACATAAACCCCACCAATTTTATCATTAATAAGCTCAGGAAAAATGTACATCAAAACCCTCTTCCAACTTCCACTTCTAAGGGTTTATTCAAGGGAAGGGGGATGTTATATCCCGTAATTTATACGTTTGGATAATTCATGGTGGTCGCGGTGAGTTAAGGGAACGACCATCTTCCAAATGCAATTTAATGTACAAGTTGGTTATAAATATTATTTATCAACATTGTTAGTATGGAAATATTGAGAAGAGTTGAGGGTAAAAAGAGGAATTCGCGAAATGATCCATGGTAATATTGTGGAAAGGCTAGGGGTAAAATGGGAATTTTACAAAAGTTCAAGAAAATTCATGGAGGGGCCATGTTGGCCGTGCACTATGTCCTTATTTTAATTAATAGGGGCTAATTGTAAATTATGAAACAATATGGACCAAAGCTTGCTAAGGAAAACATTAGTCTTCTTTATTTAATTTTTATGAAAGTGGAGGAAAATTCTAGAGAGGTGAAGACGGAGGAATGTGCCTCTAATATGCTTGAAGGGACTAACTATATATATATTGAGAGTTTATATTTTGGATGAAGAAAGAAAGAACAAAAAACAAAAGAAAGAAGGGGGAGCAACTCAAGGCCATTCGGCCAAGAGGGTGCCAACCCCACCCCTTGAAATCTTAGTCCAAAAATTATGTTCTTCATGTATTTCTACTAATTCAAGGATGCTCTTTAATGTGGTGCAATTGTTGGGGCAAGAAAACTATCCTTTGTGGCAAGCCCAAGGTTCTAGTCAAGTGAGGAGTTGAAGGAAAAGGTAAGGAACTAATCTTCTCTCATGTGTTATGTATGTTGTTGAGTGTTGTAGTATGTGGAAATGAATGAAATTCATGAAATAGGTGTGTGTTGTAGGTGTGGCCGTGAGTGTATATTGTGTGTATGGCCGTGTATATTTGTTTTATTGTGATGGGATGGTGAGCAAATTTTATCTAGTATATTAGTTGTTGAAATGTATGGGCATGGATGAAGAATTCATGAAAATATATATGTAGTTGTGTTAGCCGAAAATATTTGCATTTGTGGAGAAATGATGAATTAATTTTACTAAGTATTTTAATTGTTGTGTTATGAATTCTATGATGTTAAATGGGGATTTAATGGTTAGAAATGAAGTTGTGATCGTTTGTGGGTCATGGAAGGAGTTAGTGTGACATTAGTATGATTCTTGTATTTGAAGGAATAATGTTGATAATGTGTAGGTTGCAAATGTAATTCATGAAATTGGAAGTGAGACATTTGTTTGGAAGATTGTAAGTTGAGTTGTTGTGATTGAATTTGAAAGAAGGAAATAAGTTGTTATTGTTCTTGTTGGAATTGGAAGGTTTCGGGTGAAGTAGTATGTTGATTGAGTCGTTTTGAATGTTATGTGAATCGTTTGAAGTATTCTTGAATCATGTTAGGAAGATTTCGGATTAATACTTGAATGTGGGATCATTGGTGTTAGCTTGATTATATGTGATTGAATTGAATTGGATTGAATATAAAAAGAATGTTGTTGAATTGTATGACAAAGGTTGTCATTGTTAGAATGTGTCTTGAATGGGTTGTTGACGTATTGGCAAGGTTGTTGGTATTGTTGTTGATAGTTTGGCCGGGTTGAATTCCCAGATTGTTGTTGATTAAAATTAGCCGAGTTAAATTCTCGGGGATGGTGTATTTATAGGGGAGATGCTGCCGAAATTTCGGCAGACTATAAGTGAATGTACTTGAAAGTTTAAGACAAGTATATGTCGATGAATCTAACGACAATGTCGATCTTCTTGAATGTAGACTAACAAGTTGGACAAATAAGCGTAGCTAGTAAGGCGCGGCGCAGGTATGTTAAGGCTTACCCTTTCTTTCAAGGCATGATCCCGATGTTGTGATTTCATAATTGTTTCCATATTCCCCTTGCTTTCAAAAGTTAGAAGCCTATGGTTCTCAGGCAATGATTACTTACCCGATAACCCGTTAATGTTTTCCAAAGGGTCCGTGTCCTTCCAAAACAAAGGTTTATGGTACTGAAAGCCGTTACGAAAGTGCCATATGATATGTGTACAATGACATTGATGATGTTAGGGATGAAAATGTTCATATGATGATTATAATAAGAATGATTGCCCAATAAAATAGCTTCAGAAATGATCGTAGAAAGTTCTGTACTTCAAACACTCCTAACTTTCTTATACTAACTCGGATTGACCCGAAAATTGTTTCTGAGCCTCCAGGTGTTGTAAGTATCTTTGTCCATACTATATTCGGGGGCTACCGACCTTACGTCACCCCGGTAAAGTACAACCATTCTTGTGTCTTTCTACATGTCCTAGGCTAAACATATGACGATAGTATTACACCGCACCTATACGGGCGGGCAGTTACATACACCACTATAGTAGGCAGCTTGTTCTATGTGCATATGTATATGAAGTGACGATGGTATTACACCGCACCTGTGTGAGCGGGCAGTTATATATATACACCACTATAGTGGGCAGCATGTTCTATGTGCATATGTATATGAAGTAACGCCCATATGATCTTATTCTACGTTCTCATAATGTTGTCCTTCGTTGATAGTCTCATCTTATAATGATTGTTCCTTCAAGGTGAGACAAGCGACCATGATTATTCCATAATGTAATCGGAGGTTACCGAACTTACGTCACTCCGATAGAGTCGTTGATTTCACTTGGGCTCTCATGCATGCTTTATAATTATGTGTTTTTTTTTTAAATATAACACCGCGCCGTCTAATAGGCGGCCGGGCAGACACACCACTGTAGTGGGCCGATTGTGGTTACCCCGGACACGGGAGGCCTGTACGCGGGCTCACACATCGATCCTACATGGACGGGCAGCTTTACACCGTACCTATATAGTCGGGCAGTTTACTTACAGATATTTATTTTTTTAAAGAAAGCTAGCATGCATGGTTTCTGCCCTAAATGGCATTCATATGTACATGTATTTCAATCAGCCTATGATACACTGTATGACTCCCTATGACATGATAGGATATGATATGACATGATATGACATGATACGACAGGATATGATATGACATGATATGATATGATACGACATGACATGCTATGATGTGATATGATATGATACGGTAAGACATGATATGACATGATATGATATGATACGATATGATATGACATGATATGTTACCTACAAGATGCCATATGATTCCCTTGTGATTATATCCACTGGTACCTCTCCTTGTATTGTCATTCATGCCTTACATACTCAGTACATTGCTCGTACTGACCCCTCTTCTTCGGGGGCTGCGTTTCATGCCGCGCAGGTACACCCAGATGAGCCGAAGCCATTATAGAAGATGTTCCAGCGAAGTTGGCGAGCTCCATTTGGCCCTGGAGTGTAGCCGAGTCAGCGTACTATGCTATGATGTTTTGTTCTATGTTAGAGACTTTGCAGACAGAGTCGTGGGTATAGAGTGTCAGCTTTGTAGACGGCTTCGCCCATCGATATGGTATTATGTTTCACGTCACGGGTCCTATATGATGATAGACTTTACTTATAAAAAGGAAAAAAAGAAAAAAAATATTGAGAGCTTACTATGTATTTTATTCTGAATTGATTCCAGAGTTTATATATGTAATAAGAGTCAGCGGGTTCGCTCGGCTCCAAGTATGGGGTCGGGTGCCTATCACACCCTAGTAAGGTCGGGGTGTGACAAAGTGGTATCAGAGCAGGTCGGTCTAAGGGTTGTCTGCAAAGTCGTGTCCGGTAGAGTCCTGTTTATAAGTGTGAAGCCGGCCACATTTATAAGTAGGAGGCTGCGGGGCATCTAGGGATTGTTGACCTTCTTTCTGTCTTGGATCGTGCGATAGAGCCAAGTCATAGGAAATAAGATTCCTTATACTAACTGTTGATTTCCGCAGACGCCTAGTAGCGACGGAAGCAGGCGAGTAACGATATGGTAGTCACGGAGATCTGGAATAGTAGAAATGGTAAAGGAGATTCTGCCAGAACGGATACGTCTAACAGGAAGAAGTGTGGAAAGGAAATACTGTAAACAGGTAATAAGTGAGACGTGTTATTCCAGAAAAGTTATGGATTTTGTGTGACAATGAAGGTGCGATCATTACTAGCGAGAATCTGGAAGCCCTGGATAGGGAGTAGTCGTACACACAGGTGGAAAGTGAACATTGGGAACCAAAAGGGTAAAACCGTAATTGTAAAAGAAAGGACGTGATACGAAAGCGTCTCAGAGCCTGTGAAACCACGACTCGCTCCAGAACATGTAATAAAGGTCATGTGAGGAAGCGGACGCGAAAATATCGGCATTAAGGCACCGAATTTCAGTGAAGCTTTGGGGTTAAGCGTGCTCAGGTGGGGGCAATTCCATGATAGGTGACCCCCTGGGAAGGTTATAGAGAATTCTACATATACTGACATAAAAGACAAATGGAAAACTAGAATAGCCTAGGCGAAACTACGGCATATAAGATGGCTGGAGACCATAAGAAGACACGTAGAACAAGACAGGCTAGCTCGGTGAAGGGACAGAAAGTGCACCACAGTCCCGGGATTAGGATAGGCTTGAACAGCGCTTGGAAGTATTTTGTGAACTAGTTGATAGTAAATATGTATGTATATATGAATGCGTAAGATATCCCGCATATGATTGTATCGGAGGTGTGCGAGCCCCAACAACCGAAACTACGGGAAGAAAGGTATCGATCACGCAATGGTGCAGAAGTACGAGTGACAGCAAGAACAAATGGTACAACCGTCATAAGGAAAATTGTTATTATTTTACTGTAGGTTGGAATTGAAAGTTTTAGTGCAGCGATACTTGGAAAAGAAAGAGGGTGAGTAGATGAAAGATAGAAAGCTTAAATGTTGGAAAAAGTGAAAGTTAAGAAAACCTTAGTGGTTGAAACCCCCGCGAGAAATTGATGGTAAAAGTACGAGACCATTAGAATGAAAATTCAAGTAGGCATGTGAAAGGGATAGAGTGAGGAAAAAGGAAACACGGAGAAATGTGTGAAGGTTGAGAGTTAATTTCAACAAGTAGGTCTAAGAGAATGGTGACCAGGGTAGAGGAATGTGAAGTAAGAGAAAGAATGCCCAGGATGGTGATAGTGTTGAGGTGAAAGATCTGTAAAAGGACAAGTATGCAGCTATAGTAATATGCTTAGAGGTTTGATAGATAAGGACAGGGAGAATGAAAGTTGTAAGAGTTCTGTGCTGAGAGTAAAAATAGCGGAACGCCTAAGAAATATGGACGCACAGCTACAACATGAACACGTGGTTGATAAGGAATTACGAGCAAGAGAGCTAAACAAGTGAAAGGACGAATAAAGGATAGAAAGGTACAGAAATGTGGACAAATGAGGACCTAGACAGGAAGTAAAAGAAAAGCTTAAGATAAGAAATTTTCGATATGTTGGGCACAAAGTTGGAAAAGGAGGTGAGGAATAAGGTATAAGCGAAGACTTCATAAAGGACTATCAGCATATAAGGAACCCCTTAAAGGGGGGGAGGCCATATCAGGCGTACAAGGAATGACGATAGACGAAATGAACACCAACACATGAAGTCAAAGACAAGTGTACTCGTATTGAGAGATACAAAAAAAAAAAAAAAAAAAAAAAGAGAGGTTAAAGAGGAGTTGTGGTAAAGATCTAAAGGTATGGCTTTTGTTAAGATGTGGTCATGGAGCAGTAACAGAAAAGAGATGATCTGAGAAGGACAAGGATAATACGTTGGCCCAACAAATTAGAAAACCCATTACACGGGAAGAAGATTCATGTAAAAACTGAGAAGTTCGATTATAAAAGAAATAAGGCAAAGGATAAGGAGTGAGCCGGAAGGAAAGGACGACCACAAAAGAGATCCTCCCGAAGTGTTATGACACCCCATAAGATCAGTTGAACATTTGAGGACGAATGTTCTAAAGGGGGGGAGGATGTTATATCCCGTAATTTATACGTTTGGATAATTCATGGTGGTCGCGATGAGTTAAGCGAACGACCATCTTCCAAATGCAATTTAATGTACAAGTTGGTTATAAATATTATTTATCAACATTGTTAGTATGGAAATATTGAGAAGAGTTGAGGGTAAAAAGAGGAATTCGCGAAATGATCCATGGTAATATTGTGGAAAGGCTAGGGGTAAAATGGGAATTTTACAAAAGTTCAAGAAAATTCATGTAGGGGCCATGTTGGCCGTGCACTATGTCCTTATTTTAATTAATAGGGGCTAATTGTAAATTATGAAACAATATGGACCAAAGCTTGCTAAGGAAAACATTAGTCTTCTTTATTTAATTTTTATGAAAGTGGAGGAAAATTCTAGAGAGGTGAAGAAGGAGGCATGTGCCTCTCATATGCTTGAAGGGACTAACTATATATATATTGAGAGTTTATATTTTGGATGAAGAAAGAAAGAACAAAAAACAAAAGAAAGAAGGGGGAGCAACTCAAGGCCATTCGGCCAAGAGGGTGCCAACCCCACCCCTTGAAATCTTAGTCCAAAAATTATGTTCTTCATGTATTTCTACTAATTTAAGGATGCTCTTTAATGTGGTGCAATTGTTGGGGCAAGAAAACTATCCTTTGTGGCAAGCCCAAGGTTCTAGTCAAGTGAGGAGTTGAAGGAAAAGGTAAGGAACTAATCTTCTCTCATGTGTTATGGATGTTGTTGAGTGTTGTAGTATGTGGAAATGAATGAAATTCATGAAATAGGTGTGTGTTGTAGGTGTGGCCGTGAGTGTATATTGTGTGTATGGCCGTGTATATTTGTTTTATTGTGATGGGATGGTGAGCAAATTTTATCTAGTATATTAGTTTTTGAAATGTATGGGCATGGATGAATTCATGAAAATATATATGTAGTTGTGTTAGCCGAAAATAGTTGCATTTGTGGAGAAATGATGAATTAATTTTACTAAGTATTTTAATTGTTGTGTTATGAATTCTATGATGTTAAATGGGGATTTAATGGTTAGAAATGAAGTTGTGATCGTTTGTGGGTCATGGAAGGAGTTAGTGTGACATTAGTATGATTCTTGTATTTGAAGGAATAATGTTGCTAATGTGTAGGTTGCAAATGTAATTCATGAAATTGGAAGTGAGACATTTGTTTGGAAGATTGTAAGTTGAGTTGTTGTGATTGAATTTGAAAGAAGGAAATAAGTTGTTATTGTTCTTGTTGGAATTGGAAGGTTTCGGGTGAAGTAGTATGTTGATTGAGTCGTTTTGAATGTTATGTGAATGGTTTGAAGTATTCTTGAATCATGTTAGGAAGATTTCGGATTAATACTTGAATGTGGGATCATTGGTGTTAGCTTGATTATATGTGATTGAATTGAATTGGATTGAATATAAAAAGAATGTTGTTGAATTGTATGACAAAGGTTGTCATTGTTAGAATGTGTCTTGAATGGGTTGTTGACGTATTGGAAAGGTTGTTGGTATTGTTGTTGATAGTTTGGTCGGGTTGAATTCCCGGATTGTTGTTGATTAAAATTAGCCGAGTTAAATTCTCGGGGATGGTGTATTTATAGGGGAGATGCTGCCGAAATTTCGGCAGACTATAAGTGAATGTACTTGAAAGTTTAAGACAAGTATATGTCGATGAATCTAACGACAATGTCGATCTTCTTGAATGTAGACTAACAAGTTGGACAAATAAGCGTAGCTAGTAAGGCGCGGCGCAGGTATGTTAAGGCTTACCCTTTCTTTCAAGGCATGATCCCGATGTTGTGATTTCATAATTGTTTCCATATTACCCTTGCTTTCAAAAGTTAGAAGCCTATGGTTCTCAGGCAATGATTACTTACCCGATAACCCGTTAATGTTTTCCAAAGGGTCCGTGTCCTTCCAAAACAAAGGTTTATGGTACTGAAAGCCGTTACGAAAGTGCCATATGATATGTGTACAATGACATTGATGATGTTAAGGATGAAAATGTTCATATGATGACTATAATAAGAATGATTGCCCAAAAAAATAGCTTCAGAAATGATCGTAGAAATTTCAGTACTTCAAACACTCCTAACTTTCTTATACTAACTCGGATTAACCCGTAAATTGTTTCTGAGCCTCCAGGTGTTGTAAGTATCTTTGTCCATTGAGTCTTCCATAATATATTCGGGGGCTACCGACCCTACGTCACCCCGGTAAAGTACAACCATTCTTGTGTCTTTCTACATAGTATTACACCGCACTTATACGGGCGGGCAGTTACATACACCACTATAGCGGGAAGCTTGTTCTATGTGCATATGTATATGAAGTGACGATGGTATTACACCGCACCTGTGTGAGCGGGCAGTTATATATATACACCACTATAGTGGGCAGCATGTTCTATGTGCATATGTATATGAAGTAACGCCCATATGATCTTATTGTACGTTCTCATAATGTTGTCCTTCGTTGATAGTCTCATCTTATAATGATTGTTCCTTCAAGGTGAGACAAGCGACCATGATTATTCCATAATGTAATCGGAGGTTACCGAACTTACGTCACTCCGATAGAGTCGTTGCTTTCACTTGGGCTCTCATGCATGCTTTATAATTATGTGTTTTTTTTAAAATATAACACCGCGCCATCTAATAGGCGGCCGGGCAGACACACCACTGTAGTGGGCAGATTGTGATTACCCTGGACGCGGGAGGCCTGGACGCGGGCTCACACATCGATCCTACATGGACGGGCAGCTTTACACCGTACCTATATGGTCGGGCAGTTTACTTACAGATATTTATTTTTTTAAAGAAAGCTAGCATGCATGGTTTCCGCCCTAAATGGCATTCATATGTACATGTATTTCAATCAGCCTATGATACACTATATGACTCCCTATGACATGATAGGATATGATATGACATGATATGACATGATACGACAGGATATGATATGACATGATATGATATGATACGACATGACATGCTATGATGTGATATGATATGATACGGTAAGACATGATATGACATGATATGATATGATACGATATGATATGACATGATATGTTACCTACAAGATGCCATATGATTCCCTTGTGATTATATCCACTGGTACCTCTCCTTGTATTGTCATTCATGCCTTACATACTCAGTACATTGCTCGTACTGACCCCTCTTCTTCGGGGGCTGCGTTTCATGCCGCGCAGGTACACCCAGATGAGCCGAAGCCATTATAGAAGATGTTCCAGCGAAGTTGGCGAGCTCCATTTGGCCCTGGAGTGTAGCCGAGTCAGCGTACTATGCTATGATGTTTTGTTCTATGTTAGAGACTTTGCAGACAGAGTCGTGGGTATAGAGTGTCAGCTTTGTAGACGGTTTCGCCCGTCGATATGGTATTATGTTTCACGTCACGGGTCCTATATGATGATAGACTTTACTTATAAAAAGGAAAAAAAGAAAAAAAATATTGAGAGCTTACTATGTATTTTATTCTGAATTGATTCCAGAGTTTATATATGTAATAAGAGTCAGCGGGTTCGCTCGGCTCCAAGTATGGGGTCGGGTGCCTATCACACCCTAGTAAGGTCGGGGTGTGATAGAATCTAAGATGATTATGATTAAAGGAAAGGTAAAGAAGCTAGCAAGATTTACCTCCAAGAATATCTCCAAAGTATCTCCAAGAACTGTTCCCCAAAGCTCTAATTTGGAAATGGGAAATAACGAGGGTCTAAGGGCTTTTAACACTTCATTAATTTTACAAACTCGCCCGTCACCTACTTTAGCGGCACTTGGACCACCCCAGCAGTGCCGCTTCAGCGGTCAAGGCAAAAGCTATTGGACTGCTCCAGTAGCAGGGCTACCGCCCCAGTGGTACCTCTGTCGCGGTGCTGGTGCAGCCAAAACGGGCACCAGACACCAGAAATTTACCTAAAGTTTCACTAATTGATTTGATTTTCCGACTAGTTCTCGAGGCCATCTGCTCACATACCATACACATAGACATACATAAAAACACTCTATGAACGCGCCCGTGGCCTCGGAATTTCTAACGGAGGTCTCATTGGCCGAGTCAACCCCCGGTGCCTTAATTCCAATTTTCCAACCCAAGTCTCAAAATGCATCTGAGTGCATTGTGAACCGAACCAAATACACACACAAGTTCTAAATGACCATCTTGACTTCTCGGAATCGACGGAATCCCAAAAAAGGTCCGTATACCCAAAAGTCAACATTGGGTCTACCATTTTTCACTTTAAGCCTATATTTCACAAAAGTTGTCCAAATCTGATCTAGACACCTTGGGAAGCATGCCCACGATCTCCTCGGGTAAATAATGAGCTAATTAATTCTCGGGAATGGGCGAAAATGCTGAAGAGATTATAACAACCAAACGGATCGTTACATAACCCAACTAATAATACAATATTCTAACGCCAAGAACTCATTCGGGAGAAAACCCATAAAAACTCTTCTTTTAATATAAAGCTTTTTATGGAAAATATGAATCTAGCTAGCTTGTTCCCAACATATTCAAGCACATTCAACATTAATCTTACTATTTAGGAGATTCCAGAACAAAAAATGATTTAGAACCTAACTCAATAACCCATTTGAAGACCCACTAGATTCTACTGATTCTAGATTATGCTACATGATTAAGAGAGGTTAATGAAACCATAATAAGGTAGGAATGTTACCTTAGGGAAAAATCACTTAAAAACCCTCCAATTCGCCTCCATAAGCTCTCAAGTCGGAATAGAAATAATTACTAGGGTTTTGGGGTTTTAAACTTATAAAAACTGCTTGTCGACCACCCCAACGGTCACCCTTACCGCTCCAGCGGTACCGCCCCAGCGGCTGCGCAGACCGCTACAATGGTCAAGGCTAGGAACTCAACTTACCGCTGTAGCGGTAACCACACCACTATAGCGGTGCCGCTACAGTGATCCTGGTGCCGCTACAGCGGTCCTGGTGCCGCTACAGCGGACACCAGACACTAGAAACTTTTCCCAAGTTTCACAATTTCATCCCGATATTCGACAATCACCTGAGGCCCGAAACACAGAAACCAGATACGCAGACATACATAAAAACGCGCTACGAACTCACCCGTGGTCTCGGATTTCCCAACGAGGTTTCGTTGACCAAGTCAACTCTAGGTCAAACGATATTCGCTTAAAGTCACATTCCTAAAGGGTGTTGCAAGACTCAAAACGATGCCTAGGAAGCCATGGAAATTATCTTCTCAGGTCCAAATAGTTCTAACAAGACTCAGGAACGAGTCAATGAGAGAAAAAACGGAATAATCATGGTAACGACAAAATGGGTCGTTACATCAGATACTAATTAAACAATCGCTCATCCTCTAGCGGAGAACGAGAGTAGGACAAGCTTACGGTAACCAAGGAAATTGTTATATCCCGCACTTTTGCGTATTTGGAAAAATTGGAATAATCTTGCTTTGTAGGAAATGAGGGCTTTATTTCATTTTATTGAATATATATGTGTGTTATTCATGAAACATATATTGTTGCGGAAATACGGAGGAAGGCCAAGGGAAAAATTGGAATTTTAGAAATTAGTTTCGTGAATTACAAAATAAGATTCACAATTAATTGGGCTAAAAAATATAAAAGAAAAATGAGGCCCAAGAGTGAAGGGGGTGGCCGGCCATATGCCTTGGCCCAAGCCCAAGTAATTAGTCATGTGACTAATTAACTAAGAGGGCTTATTATATATGTTCATCCATGGAACATTCAAGACCAAAAAAAAAAACACAACTTGAGAGCTTCCAACAAGCCATTCGGCCGAGCAAGGTGAAAGAAAAAAAAAATTCCAAGTCCATCAATCTTGACTCAAAAATATCTTTCTTCTTGAATTCTTAATAAGTTCAAGACACTCTTCGACATGGTATAATTAGTTAAGCGAGAAAACTCCATTTGCAGAAAGTGAAAGTTTGAAGAAAAAGGTAATAATTCTATTCTTTTATGTTATGGAAGAAGTGTATATGTTATAGTGATTAGAGTTGCATGAAAATTATGGGATTGAGGTGTGTAGGTGCATGGCGTGTGTGTGTGTGAAGTGTGTGCATGGCCGTGAGCTATGGTGGTGAGGGGAGAGGTGAAATAAATTTTATTTGGTTTGCTAATTGTGTCGTTATTGCATTTATGACGTAAATAAAGGTTTAACGATTTAAGTCGGCATTGAAATTGGTTGTATGTTGTTATGGGAAATTATATGTTTTTAATATAGTTTTTGTGTAACTATGGAAGTAGAGTTCTAAAATGTGGATTATGGTTGTTGTTAATGAATTTGGAAGAAGACAATGCGACTTTGTTATTTCGTCGCATTTGTTGAAGTTTCGGATGGAATATGGAATTGGCGGGATTGCTTGAATCCTTGAGTATTGCTTGAAATGTTATTGAATTATGTATGAATAACTTTGAATTAGTAAATGAATATGAGGACGTTGATATTGGGTTGGAAGTGCGAAGTTGGAATGGGAATTGTTGCATAATGTAGAAAGGAAGAACATTTATGTTGGAATGTAGTTTGTTGTGATTCTTGATGTTGTTGTTATTGTTGTGGGTGTTGTTGTTGATATTATGGCCGAGTTAATTCTTGGGGATGTTGAATTTATAGGGGAAATGCTACCGAAATTTCTGTAGACAAATATGGATTTAAGATTGAATTCTTAAAAGCTTGAAATTCACATTTGGTAATTGTGACCAATTGTAGATTTTGGAGCAAACGGGAATTGAGTTTGGGCGAGCGTAAGAAGTGAAAAAGGTATGTAAAGCTATCCCTTTCCTTCTCTTGGCATGTCATAGATGTACTAGGTTTGGATTTGAGCCTCGGGGATTATTCTGTTCATAGAAATCCGAGTTTACTTTTGGTACTATTTCATTCAGCAAAATTGAATTAGAACCTTTGATTTGTTGGAAAGAAATGTTCAAACATCTATAAATGTCATAAACGTAACCGAATCCCCTTGAAACTTTCATGGATGACTCCATAGAGTCTAATGTTCGTAAATTACGTATGCCACCTCGAATTGACCCGAGGTGGGCCCACTAGCCCCGAGACCTCCTTCGTTTGTCCTATTCGACTTATTTTTTTATAATGTCAAAAAGGAACTTTTGCTTATGATTTTGGCTATCAAAGAATGATGTTTTAGTGGCTCCATTATATCCCTAATATATACTCTGAATTACAAATCCGATTTCGGAAATACTTTTGTGAGACAGACCCCATATGGTTCGGTTATTCAAGCCAGATTACTTAATTTGTTGTCATATGATCATACCAAGTCTTTAACATTGTTTTTACATGTAAATTGCATTAGTTTCTCACTACTCCACTCGTGCATGTTATTATGATATCGTTCGCCGGATCCCGGGCCGGTTTTGTGATCGGGCGTATTATGACATATTCGGCAGTATGATGTGTTACGGTTCCCGAGACCTCGCCATAGGTCCGGGTACTGTTTATGGAGTTATGCTGTGATATGGCTTATGATATGTTTTGATGATATGATATATTGTGATGATATGTTATGTTCGGAGTTGTACGGAGATTTGAAACCTTCTGGAGTATGCTGTGTTGTGGCACTAGCGTCGGAGTGGTGACCACGTTCCTGAGCCTTATGCATGATTTTTATTTGCATTATATATACATATATACATATATGTCAGTTATGGTTTGGATTTCTGTATTCTATGCTTTACATACTCAGTACATCTTTCGTACTGACCTCCTTTCTTCGGGGGCTGCGTTCATGCCCGCAGGTACAGAGACTCGTGACCCGCCAGAGTAGGCCACACCTTCTGCCAGTACAGAGTGCTCCTTTTGATTCGGAGCCCATATTTTGGTATATATCTTGTCATGTATATGTTTCTGTATATTTGGCTATTTGGGGTACGGCACGGCCCTGTCCCGTCATATGTTTCCGTTTTGGTTTGTAGAGGCCTGTAGTCATTTATGTGGGTAATGGGTCGTGTGTGTGTTCGTTCTGTTTGTGATTTGCGTCTTAATGTTGTCCTGTTTGTTATAGCGGCCATGGTGGCCCATATGTTTGTATATATGCATCTATTCGGCGATGTGTATTCCGCCGCCCCTTCTGACTTGATATGACATTTTTGCACGTGCGACCGCTTAAGATAATATTTGCTTCCAATCTGTTTAAAAGTATTAACATGAAATCTGAATTAAATTAGAATATGACGAGTTAGTAGGTAAGTCTTTTTGGGGTGTCCAAATAGGGCACCAGTCGCCGCCCACAGGGCTGGGTCGTGACAAAAGTGGTATCAGAGCGGTTTGTCCTCGGAATATCTACAGGCCGTGTCTCGTAGAGTCTTGTTTATCGGTGTGTCGTGCACCACATCTATAAACAGGAGACTACAGGACATTTAGGGTGTTACCTTTCTTTGAATCTTAGATCGTGCGATAGAGTTGTGCTATTAGGATGATTCTTTTTCTGATCGGCTGTTGTGTTTTTCAGTGATGCCTCCGAAGAAGGCGACGGCTGCCCAGAAGGGCAAGGTGATGGTAGGAGAGACTAGTCAGACGCAGAGGGTTACTTGGGATCGTGCTCAGATTATGCCCGATGTTGTGCCGTAGTCAGAGGGCTCAGCTACACCACCACTGGCGGAGCCTGGAGCAGGTCCATCATTAGCTCCAGGGGCTCCAGCGCCCGAGCCTCCAGCTCCTCATCCTGGGGCGGAGGATAGGGCTATGAGGGAGGCCGTACAGTTGCTGACGACATTGGTGACAAGACAGGCTCGCAGACGCGGGCTGAGAGATGATGATAATGACAGGCGTGATAGACTGAGGGTCCGTGATTTTCTGACATGTAATCCCCCAGAGTTTTTCGGGTCTAAGCCCGAGGAGGACCCCCAGGACTTTATTCGGCAGATGCAGCGCTCGTTGAGGTTTGTCAAGGCTTCAGAGACCGAATCTGTTGAGTTAGCTTCGCACAGATTACGAGACGTTGCTATTAATTGGTATGAGTCCTAGGAGCTGTCCAGAGGTGAGGGTGCTCCCCCAGCTACGTGGGACGAGTTTGCAGCCGCTTTTCTCCGCCACTTTTTGCCCCGGAGTTACGGAGGGCGAGGGTTGATAGATTTTTGCAGTTGCGGCAGAGAGGTCGGAGTGTTCGTGAGTATAATTTGGAGTTTGATTCTTTGGCTCGATATGCACCTGCTATAGTAGCGGATATGGCCGACCGGATGCACCGGTATGTGATAGGGTTGGACCGCTACCTGGTTGACAGCTGTATGGCGATGGCATCGCAGACTGATATGGACATCGCCCAGTTACAGGCTTACGCTCAGGGGATGGAGGACCGGCACAGAGAGGATCGGTCGGGTAGAGATCGTGATAGGAGGCCGCCCAAGAGGGCCAGATCAGCGGGATATTTTGGAGATTTTCGAGGCGAGCAGCCTCAGTCACAGCAGTCAGGCAGGTATCCTCCTCCGTCAGGCCGGGGTACACAGTCCACCGGTAGACGATTTGATGGTGCAGGACCGTCTGGGGCCGGCCAGAGTTCCAGAGCACCAGGTTCGCAGACGACCAGAGGTTCCAGCCAGTCCAGACCACCCAGGCCCCGTTGCTCTTATTGTGGGAGATCTCACCCAGGGGAGTGCTACCGAGCTACAGGAGCCTGTTTTTCTTGCGGCCGTCAGGGTCATGTTATGCGTGATTGTCCGTTGCAAGTGGTTCTGGTGGTACAGTTCAGCTGACGGGATCAACTGCTGGTTCATCCTCTACTCCTTCAGCTATACGCCCTGCGGGGCGAGGTATGCCGGCACCGGCGGGCCGCGGTCGAGGTCGTGGCGGTGTTTCAGATTCTAGCAGTCCTTCGAACCGCATATATGCATTGGCTAGCCGCCAGGACCAGGAGGCGACGCCAAATGTTGTTACAGGTACATTACTGGTTTTCTCCCGATCTGTATATGCATTGATTGATCCTGGCTCTACTTTATCATATATCTCCCCGCTCGTTGCTAGTAAAATTGGAATAACACCCGAACCTATAGAACCATTCGAAGTGGCTACATCGGTTGGGGACTTTATTATAGCGAGGCAGGTATATAAAGATTGTTCTGTAATTATATATTATCGTTGCACTAAAGTTGATTTGGTAGAATTAGATATGCTGGAATTTGATGTCATTATGGGTATGGACTGGTTAGCTTCCTGTTATGCTAATGCTGACTGCCAGAAAAAGGTAGTGCGTTTCCAGTTTCCAGGGGAACTAGTCATAGAGTGGTCAGGGAGTACAGCATCGCCGAGGGGTAAGTTTATTTCATACCTCAAGGATAAGAAGATGATTCAGAAAGGTTATATCTATCATTTCGTTCGTGTGCAAGATACTAAGGCCGAGACACATACGCTCCAGTCAGTCCCAGTTGTCAATGAATTTCCAGATGTATTCCCAGATGAACTTCCAGGTCTTCCCCCTAAACGGGAGATATAATTTACTATAGATTTGTTGCCAGATACGCAGCCCATATATATTCCCCCGTACAGAATGGCACCGGCAGAACTAAAAGAACTGAAGGAACAGCTGAAAGATCTATTGGATAAAGGCTTCATCAGACCCAGTACATCACTCTGGGGAGCGCCGGTATTATTTATAAGAAAGAAAGACGGGTCACTGCGGATGTGTATTGATTACAGACAATTAAATAAGGTGACTATAAAGAATAAATATCCCCTCCCCCGGATTGACGATTTATTTGATCTGTTGCAGGGTGCCAAATATTTCTCGAAGATAGATTTGCGTTCAGGCTACCATCAGGTACGGGTACGAGAGGCCGATATTCCGAAGACTGCTTTCAGGACCCGGTACGGGCATTATGAATTTAGAGTGATGTCTTTTGGGCTGACTAATGCTCCAGCGGTATTCGTGGATTTGATGAATCGGGTATTCCGGCCGTTTCTTGATATGTTCGTGATTGTATTTATTGATGATATTTTGGTTTATTCACGATCAGCAGAGGAGCATTCAGATCATTTGAGAACAGTACTTGGCACACTTCGGCAACAAAAATTATATGCTAAATTCTCTAAATGTGAATTTTGGTTGACATCCGTGGCATTCTTGGGACATATTGTTGGAGCAGACGGTATTCGGGTCGATACCCAGAAGATCGAGGCTGTACAGAATTGGCCTAGGCCTACTACACCGACAGAGGTACGCAGTTTTCTGGGTTTGGCCGGGTATTATAGAAGATTTGTGGAAACTTTTGCTTCTATTGCGGCGCCATTAACCAAGCTAACTCAGAAGGCAGCAAAATTTCAGTGGACAGATGCCTGTGAGCGCAGTTTCCAGACACCGAAGGAAAAATTAATTACAGCTCCAGTCTTAGCTCTTCCAGAGGGGTCAGACGGGTATGTCGTTTATTGTGATGCTTCTGGTATTGGGATAGGTTGTGTGTTAATGCATCACGGTCGAGTCATAGCCTATGCTTCCCGGCAGCTCAGACCGCATGAAAGAAATTATCCCACTCATGATCTGGAATTGGCCGCGGTGATTCATGCTTTGAAGATATGGCGGCATTATTTATATGGGGTCCACGTTGATATTTATACGGACCATAAGAGCCTCCAGTATATTTTTAAACAGAAGGAGCTGAACTTGCGGCAGAGAAGATGGCTTGAATTATTGAAAGATTACGACGTCGATATTTTATATCATCCTGGGAAGGCTAATGTGGTAGCTGATGCACTGAGCCGCAAGTCCATGGGCAGTTTGACTGATGTGCAGCCTGACAAGAAAGAATTAGTTCGTGAGATTCGTCAGTTAGCTAGCCTTGGAGTCCGTTTGGTAGATTCTGGAGATGTTGGGGTTTCCGTTCGAGAGGTTGCTGAGTCATCCATTATAGAAGAGGTAAAGCAGCGTCAGTTCGAAGATCCTGTTTTGGCACAGTACAGAAATGTGGCCCTCAATAAAGAAAAGACTTCATTCGAAATTTTGCCTGAAGGGGTATTATTATATGGAGGCATATTATGTGTACCGGACGTTGCAGGGTTACGACGGCAAATCATGGGCGAAGTGCATAATGCTCGATATTCTGTTCATCCTGGTTCCACTAAAATGTATCATGATCTCAAATGTTTATACTGGTGGGATGGTATGAAAAGAGACATTGCAGAGTTCGTTGGCCAGTGTCCAAATTGTCAGCAAGTCAAGATCGAGCATCAAAAGCCCGGCGGATTACTACAGGAAATGGAAATTCCAGCCCAGAAATGGGAAATGATTAATATGGATTTCGTTACAGGTCTACCGCGCACTCCACGCAAGTATGATTCTATTTGGGTTATTGTTGACAGATTGACGAAATCAACCCATTTTCTTCCGGTCAGGACTACTTATTCGGCTGAGGATTATGCCAGATTGTATCTTAAAGAGATAGTAAGACTTCACGGGGTTCCTTTATCTATTATCACTGACAGAGGTGCCCAGTTCACAGCGAATTTCTGGAGATCATTTCAGGAAGGATTGGGGACTCAAATGAGTCTTAGTACAACATTTCATCCTTAGTCCGACGGACAGGCCGAGCGCACTATTCAGACATTGGAAGATATGTTGCGGGCCTGTGTTATTGATTTCAGAGGTAGCTGGGATGATCATTTACCGCTTATTGAATTTGCTTATAATAATAGTTATCATTCTAGTATCCAGATGGCACCGTACGAAGCCCTATATGGTAGAAAATGCATATCTCCGATTGGTTGGTTCGACGTGGGTGAACCTAAACTAATTGGGCCGGATGTGATTCAACAAGCAGTTGACAAAGTGAAACTTATTCGGGAACGGTTATTGGCTGCCCAGAGTCGACAGAAATCATATGCAGATAAACGACGTCGACCATTGGAGTTCCAGATTGGCGACTGGGTATTTCTGAAGGTATCGCCTATGAAGGGTGTCATGAGATTCGGTAAAAAGGGTAAGCTTAGCCCGCGGTACATCGGGCCATATCAGATTATTCGGAAGATAGGCGAGGTCGCCTATGAGCTAGACTTACCATCCGATCTGGAGGCAGTACACCCGGTATTTCATGCATCCATGCTCCGTAAATGTGTTGGTGATCCTGATAGAATATTCCCAGTAGATGATATTCAGGTGACGGAAGACTTGTCTTATGAAGAACAACCTGTAGCTATTCTGGATCATCAGGTGAGGAGGCTGCGGACCAAGGATATACCCTCTGTTAAGGTTTTATGGCGAAATAATAATAGAGAAGAAATGACCTGGGAGGCAGAGGACGAAATGAAGAAGAAATATCCTTACTTGTTCTCTACACCTACAGGTAATCTAGATTTCTAAATTTCTTATATTGATTGGTAAATAATTTATATGTGCTACTCGTAACAAGAACCCCCCCCCCCCCCCAAATGCTTATGAGATTTATAAGGCTAATTTTAACATTCGCGGACGAATGTTCTAAAGGGGGGGAGGGGGGGAGGATGTTATATCCCGCACTTTTGCGTATTTGGAAAAATTGGAATAATCTTGCTTTGTAGGAAATGAGGGCTTTATTTTATTTTATTGCATATATGTGTGTTATTCATGAAAAATATTGTTGCGGAAATACGGAGGAATGCCAAGGGAAAAATTGGAATTTTAGAAATTAGTTTCGTGAATTACAAAATAAGATTCACAATTAATTGGGCTCAAAAATATAAAAGAAAAATGAGGCCCAAGAGCGAAGGGGGTGGCCGGCCATGTGTCTTGGCCCAAGCCCAAGTAATTAGTCATGTGACTAATTAACTAAGAGGGCTTATTATATATGTTCATCCATAGAACATTCAAGACCAAAAAAAAAAAAAAAAAAACTTGAGAGATTCCAACAAGCCATTCGGCCGAGCAAGGTGAAAGAAAAAAAAATCCAAGTCCATCAATCTTGACTCAAAAATCTCTTTCTTCTTGAATTCTTAATAAGTTCAAGACGCTCTTTGACGTGGTATAATTAGTTAAGCGAGAAAACTCCGTTTGCGGAAAGTGGAAGTTTGAAGAAAAAGGTAATAATTCTATTCTTTTATGTTATGGAAGAAGTGTATATGTTATAGTGATTAAAGTTGCATGAAAATTATGGGATTGAGGTGTGTAGGTGCATGGCGTGTGTGTGTGTGAAGTGTGTGCATGGCCGTGAGCCATGGTGGTGAGGGGAGAGGTGAAATAAATTTTATTTGGTTTGCTAATTGTGTCGTTATAGCATTTATGACGTAAATAAAGGTTTAACGATTTAAGTCGGCATTGAAATTGGTTGTATGTTGTTATGGGAAATTATATGTTTTTAATATAGTTTTTGTGTAACTATGGAAGTAGAGTTCTAAAATGTGGATTATGGTTGTTGTTAATGAATTTGGAAGAAGACAATGCGACTTTGTTGTTTCGTCGCATTTGTTGAAGTTTCAGATGGAATATGGAATTGGCGGGATTGCTTGAATCCTTGAGTGTTGCTTGAAATGTTATTGAATTATGTATGAATAACTTTGAATTAGTAAATGAATATGAGAACGTTGATATTGGGTTGGAAGTGCGAAGTTGGAATGGGAATTCTTGCATAATGTAGAACAGGACCCTGCTGTGCCCATAACTATGTACACAAAAGAATAAGTATCGAAAAGCTATTGCTCCGAATGAAATGGAGCTCTGCTATGTAATCTCTGAGAAAGCAGCTATGGATCAAGCCTGTCTCCCTGTGCACCTGCGGGCATGACGCAGCATCCACAAACCAAAGGACGTCAGTACGAAGAATGTACTGAGTATGTAAAGCATGATCAATATCAATATAGAAGCATAAATAGCAACATAAGAAATAGCATAGAATGGGAGATGGCAATATCATCGTCATATTCACTTACTTCCCTTTATTAGGAACTTTCCATTTCTAATATGTGTTTGTGTACATACATCATTATCCGCTTTCATAATAGTACCCGTACCATATTTGTGCTCGTATTCGTATACATGCCCCTTATTCACATTCATATACATAGTCATATCATATTCGTATTCATATCATACATATAATCATATCATATACATAGCATTTACATAACATACCCGACCACGTAGGACCGATGTTTCATACATACTTGGCCAACTAAGGCTCAAGGTTACTCATACCTGGCCCTACCAAGGCTTCAGGGTTACATCTACCTGGCCCTACCAAGGCGTCAGGGTTGTCCGTACCATCTGCAGAGGTGTGCGCGCGTTACGTAATCATATACATACTTATTTACATATCTTACCCGGCCTCATAAGCTCGGGGTTCCATAATAGTCGTACATAGATACATATACATCATGGCTCATAAGCCTCTTTACCATTAACATCATTATCATAATCGTCATCGTTATCGTCATCGTTATTACCATTATCATCGATATCATTATCACTATTATCGTCATTCACCACATCTATCTCTATAGGCTTACTCGCCATATGAGGGATTAGTACAATCGTAGCGAGTCAAGAATCGTGAGCTTACAAGCTCAGAAGATCAAATCATTTGAAGGATATCATAGCCTCATAGAAGATTTAGACATTTGGCCAAAGAAACATGCCTTATGAAAGAAGGGTTAGCCTTACATACCTTTTCCGTTCAACTACTCTACACTTGCGCGCTCTCCTCCAATGCTAGCGTTTCTACCTTCATTGAAGTCATGCTATCATTAGAATCGATAGCTAGCATATATGACTAAAGCTAGAGAAAATCGGACAGCATCTCTTTTATTTATACGACATTCCTCCATAACGTATATCAACTCCCAAACGTCAACGATACATTCACAACACCGTAACAATAGTCATTATTCATCCACATTATCCACATTTCTCAATTTGCTTTCGATCACTTACATATATGGCTATAACACACGACTATGTCCATTCACGTAAATTACTCATCTCATGTTCTCCACATCATTTATAACACATTTGCATCACAATACTTCAAGATTCATAACTCAATTCAAACTATTTCTCAAAATGACACTATTCCATATTCATGACCCATTTTGCCATACCTTTCTACAATCCAAGTATTTCAACTCTTAAATACCTTAAACAACATAGAAAAATCATGAATCTTACCTTAGATGTTGTAGGAACAAGCCTTGGTTGATAATACTCCACTTGAGCAAAACCCTAGTTTACCTCCATGAGATTTCTTGACTTTGAATGATCTTTGATGGTTTTCTTACACTTGATTCACTTGGTTTATGTTGTTGATCACCAAATATCCTTGAATTCTTGTGGAATATATGTAGGGATATGTTTTAGAGAGAAGGGGTGTGAAGTGGAAGTGAAATGAAATAACCTTGATCCCTTTATTTAATGCACCAAAAATCTGCCCCGACCACTTATACGGACCAACATACGGTCCGTATAATTTATATGGACCGTATGTCTGGCCGTATATTTGGTCCAGAAACTTTTTGCCTTTCTGGGCTGATTATACGGTCCCAAACATACGGACCGTATAATTTATACGGCCAGTATGTTTGGCCAGTGGTTCCGAAGTTCGTTTCGTCGATTCGTTTGATCTTCAATCCTTATGGAACCTTCTTAACACTTTTTCAACACCTCAATACCAATCTAAGGGACGTTATCACTCTTCTCCAAGTCATCATTTAGGCCTTGCTAACTCGTTACTCATATTTCCTTTCCGATACCTATCGTATGCCTTGCCTCATCTTAGCCAACTTTCTCGTCTAACATTGGATGCCCGTGAAATCTCACTTAGGGTCATCAAACATTGTTTCTTACTTATGGAAATATCATATACTCGTACTCCTCACTAGTTCATTCACTTGTGTACCAACGGAAGATTTTCTGAGGTGTAACATAAGCGTTCATGTGGGTAAAACTCCCGTGGTGGCAGCACATCTGGAAGTAGAAGAGTGTCTAGAACTTGATTTTTTTTAAGTCTATTGTAATTTAATGATGTATTTTGTTGCTAATGGAATGAAATATTTTTCAATTATTATGAACATCTCATATTGAATGAATTATTTTTAAATATTATATTTATTTTTGCACATTCAAAAGATGTGGATTACACAATACAATAACAAAACAAAAAAGACATAAAAAACAAAAACCTACTACAAAGCAGAGTAATTTTTTCTTTTCTATCTTTCTTGAACCAAAAAAGTACTTTCATAGCTTTGGGAGTAAAACAAAAGAGATTAATCAAAACCCTATAAAATATGACACTTAAACCTAAATATAACAAGTTTTCAAACGTACTTCGGAGCACTTTACAACCCCTAAAACGACGATCCAAATGTATATGTATACTTCATGTAATGAGCCGATATTATTGTACACTAAAAAAAATATTAAGTTCTATATAAAATATTTATATTCCGATATTTTTAAACGTGAATAATCTTCGGTCAAAGTACGAAAAAAACCTTAATTTTGAGTTTGAATTCCAAAGAATAAAGGTTGGGGTCGGGGGTTTTTGGTATGGGTTTCACGCACAGAATCTGTGCGTGAAGCCTAGTTTGGTTCTTCTTTTTTTTAATGGGTTAGTTTGGTTCCAAATTCTTTTTTTTTTTGGGTTACAAAAGTGACGGGTTCCATAGTTCGAGAAAGGTCTTTTCCATTAATAATTTTATTTTTTTAACAAGTTTAGGGTTGCTGCCCATTTGCCTAATCCATCAGCCATCATATTGGCCTAAGTTATTCTTTAGAACTCCTCCAACCCCTTCTTTCAAAACCTTTAGTCATAGAGCTTCCATCAGTATTCAACTTGATATAATTAGTTTAATTTGAGGCTTATTCCAGTAGATTAGAATACAGTTGAGTCTTAGTTTAAGACTACCAGCCTTCTCACGCAATTCCTTTCAGCTAGTACTCAAGTTAACCTAAGGGAATTCTTTAGAGACGGTGATCTTGATGTTGAAAACAATATCATTGATAGCTTTCCATGTAGATGTCTTAGTTTGCCCATATTTAGAGGCACATATATTTTTTAAAACTTTTCAGATAATAAAAGAAGGAAGAATCTTCAAAAGTGAATCTTTTAAATGGTTCTAAGATTAATCAGTCCACCAGCTTCAAAGAATACTTTTAACATAAAAACAACAATATACCCACTATAATGTCACTGGTCTAGGGAGGATAGAGTGTACGCAAATCTTACTCCTACCTTATGAGATAGAAATGTTGTTTCCGGACATTGGCTCAAGTGCACATTGGACATTATATTTGATACCCATCATTTGTGGGACAAATTTTATAATAATGATCGTCCGTTGTCAAAAACTAGTTTAGTTGAAGGAGGAAAGATTATATAGTCAATTAGTTGGAATATAACTCAACAAGTTCTCTTCTTACCTATCAAACAAAACTTAACAAGTTCTGTTCTTTTCTTTTTTGTTCCTATTCCCCCCCCCCCCCCCCCCCCCCACACACACACACACACAAAAAAAAAGAAATTCAACTGCTAGCTAGTAAGTATGTGAGTAATGACAGAATACCTAAAGACCCCTTTAATTAAACTTCGCGCATTTTACTCAAATCCCTCTTAAACTATACCTGATCCTAATTATCTCCTTTAATTACTTGGTTTTTTTTTTTAATAATCGTTACCCTCTCAAACAATAACTTGTCCTAATTGTCCCCGCGCGCGTATTTAATCCAAGTGATTTCAAATTACGTTTGGCGCGTGAGAGTGTAAAATAACACCACATCATATTGGTGTGTTAAAAAATCTAAAATACCATTTCCTTATCTCAATTTTAGGGGGTAGCGATTATAGAAAAGTCAAGTACAGGGGTTAAATAGGACCAGATATTGTTTGAGGGGGTAATGATTGTAAAAAAAAGCTAAGTACAATGGGATAATTAGGACCAAGTATATAATTTAAGGGGGATTTGAATAAACATGCCAAATTTAGGGGTCTCTAGGTAGCCATTTAAAAATCAATAATTAGATTATTCAACCAAATAATGATATGAAATTAATGTTATTCTTGATACGAATACGATAAATACATTTTGAAAGAGATGCTTTACTATATCTTGGAGAGATGATCAAAACCCAACAGTCCAACACCTGACAAGATATTATTGTATCATCAATTAGAGATGTTTCGATTGCGCTATGAACCTAAAATCCAACAAGGAGCTAGCATTCCATTTCGTTAATAGCTAAGGTCTAAGGAGCTATTGTAAGAAGAAACCTTTACGTGACAATGCTGATATCAAGGACAATCGTATCTCTGAAGGAAGATGTACAATCTCTACGTAAAATAAACCATTCTTTACAACCCTCATAATTTCTATAGAAGTTTTAAAGAGTATATCTCCTATATATGGTGAAATTGATTTGCAGTATCACTGGGAAGACACCCATAGAATTATCTCTCCTGTTGCTTGCTTGTATATTTCTTCCACGGGAGAGGCTTCGGAGAATTGATCTGCAGCTCCACTTGCCTGAAGTTGTTTCATAACCAACCAAAAATTTGATCAAATTGAAATTCGAAAATCAACCGAAACGCTAGTATATGGCAAGTTTTAAAGGAAACCTAATTGTCACTAAAGACTTGATAACGTTCTAAGCATCAACATTGTTGTATGAGGAAATTCCGGGGTGCTTATGGAGGTTTAAATTGCAATGTTTTTTTCAAATCAAACCAAGAGAGGGACAAGGGGAGGGGGACATGATGTGATTAATTAGTGCCAAATAGCAACAGAATTTAAGAAGCATTGAAACAAATTTAATGCGTGTGTATCGCGTTTTCCTGCCAAAGTAATGATGATATGCTACTAGCTATGATGGCTAGTCTTGAAATATTCGTGATTTATTGACAAAAGCAGAATGATATAATAATTCCAATTTTACATTTTCTGCTGTTCATCAAACCCTAGTTAGCAAACATTACAGCAATCTTGTAATTAATTACTTAATTAAATTATTCAAATTTAGAGAGTGTAATGCATAAATACCAGCAAACTATATATGCATCTATGAGGAGTAGCACGTTCATTGTGGCATTCAGTCTTTCTATTTTTGAAAAAAAGAAAAGAAAAGGAGTGAAGTTAAAAGAGAGGACAGATAGAGAAGGAAAAATGAACTTACACGGCGGGCTTGAATTGTGTACATGCATCTGTGTTGATTTGATGAAATTTGGGCAGATACCACCTCTATCTTGTGCTTCTCTAATACATAACAAATGGTACTTAAAAGGCCTGTTTTTTTGGGACAACAGACGCTAATGTGAGCTTCGTCGCCACAAACATTTAGGATAACATTGGGAGATGTCCAAGTTTGAAAGAATGCTGGCAAATGAGGCATTGAAAGTGTTGCGTTATTTGTAGATCCCTGATCAGCTAAAAATGCCTCCCTACTAATAATACTGGAGCTGATTATTGAAGGATTCATCATAGTTGCCATGCCATGGAGCCTCTCCAGCTTTTGTCGCTGAAGCTTTTCAAGGGTATGCTGGAGTGTCTTGATGTAGTTCACTGCTTCATCCACAATGGTCGACTTGTCTGCCTGCATTTATAGGAGGAATTAATGAACATTTAATAATTTGAAGACGAATTTAAGTTGTATCTACTAACAGCATAAAATTTATGTGGACAATCAAGTCATTTGTTATTGAAGATAACAGGAGCGGTAGATTATACGTATCATATTAACAATATTATCCTATTTAGTTCAAAATATTGTACCTTGCCAATTTCTTCACTAAAGATGTCGACCTCGACCGACAAATAATTTTTCTTTCTCTACTCCTTCCATGTTGTCTACCATTCCCTCCACCACCCCCCAACTCTCTTCAATCAATCACATGCAAGGGTGGACCTACATAGTGTCAAGTGGGTTCATATGAACTCACTTCATCAAAAAATTACACGGTATATATAAGTATATTTGATCTGTCTTTGACGAAATATAGTTATAAATTAATATTGACTCCAGTTAAACATAAGAGCATGTTTGGCCTGACGGCAAAGTGGGTTCATTTTTTCAGCAAACATCTGAGTTCGAAACTGGCCAACAACACATGAGCACTACCATTTCCTAATCAATTTAACTTCTAAAAGCTATCTCTTGTAATGACTATACCATATTTCTTTTTCTCCAAAAACAAAAGAAACTCTTTCACATATAACTTAGGAAAGTTTTTCTATATACATAATTTTAAACGTATTAACAGTCCCTAATTCCAAACTTCTCATCGTTTCTCTCGGCTGGATCCTTTCAAGTTTCAACGGCGAAAAATACAAACATCAAGTTCTATTACATTCATAGCTATCTCCTTTCTAGAGTACAAATATAATAATATATATATTTTTTTTTTTGTATATTTACTTAATTATTTTGAACCCGCTTGGTAAAAATCCCAGATCCGCCACTGATCACATGTAGTATCATTTTTAAGAAGCTAATAATTAATCAACACTGATATCGTAAAAGATCTCTGTACGGTTTAATTATAACGTAAATCTTTTCAATATACTTTGGAATTGGACTAAGATAATGTAGTTCATTTGGAGAAATTTGAATGGTTAATTATTACATCTCCACAACTTCATCATGGAAGGGAGAATGTTGATTTGATTCAAGAAAAAAAAAAGTGAGAATAATGTTGATTTGATTCAAGAAAAAAAAGTGAGATGGATGTCACTTTCGGAATACTTTCTTAGCTTCTTTAATTACTACTGTACATGCGAAAAATGCGGAAGTTCAGTTTTGTTCGTTTCTTCCCTTTTTTTGGGGAAAGACAAGTGCGTGTTATTTTCGTAAAATGCGGGGACCTTTTAAGATGTACATCTACATTGTGTTGTGGACTGTTTGTGACATTGAAAATCCATTGTCCTATGTGACTAATACTTTGGTAGTTGGTTACGATAAGAAGAAAGCCGAGTATCATTTTCCCTAAGATTGATGTCTCTCACAGTCAACTTGCATATAAGATTCTTTTTGGGCCTACTAAAATTTAGAAAGATTGTAACTATCCGAAATTGAAAGAATCAAAAGAACTGACAAAGAGAAGTCGCAAAGAAAACAATGGTTTCTATATTATGTTGGCAGGGTTCTCTTAAAGATCATATACAACATTGAAGGAAAAGAATTTACCTTAGGAGGAAGTTGAGGAAGCAAAGCATGAAGATTAGAGAACATGTTCCTCATCTTCTTCCTCCTCTCTTTTTCTGTCCATATATGCATATCATGATCTGACTGATCTCCTTCATTAGCTTTTCCTTCATTCCCTTCTCCATTTCCCTTGCCACCGTTCATTGCTGACACACTCCTCTTTCTACCGCCACCCTTTGTCTCCCTAGCAACATCATCAGAGATATCGGGTAACTCCTTGCCAGCTGGTTTTACCCCATTCCCACCTGAGTTATCTGAATTCGAAAAAGACCATCTCTGCTTTTCCCATGTGATACAATTCCCACCGCCCTCATCCATTCCCTTTCTCGTCATTCTAAAGAGAGGTACAATTTACAACTAGATAACAAAAAACTGAGAACAACTATTTGACCGGATTTAGAAGGAGAATAGAAAGTAAAGTCTAAACGCGTATAACTTGAAAAGGCAATCATATAACATGAGTGAGACGTGATCTGGATCGTACTTCAAATTCAAATTGGTTTAGTGAGGAAGCCGACCAAAGTCACCGAATGAAACATTAATCTATTAGTTGTCCAAACCACGAAAGAATTTAGGGATATTTGAGAATTATTTTCTTTCTATATGAAAATGGATATTTTTTTCCGCATATAATGAAGGATTTCGAATGAATGTGTACGTATATATAGATGGAAAAAGAACTGAGAGTTGAGGGTAGGGGTGGAAAAAGTGTAAGAGTCTGTTTGGATGGACTTATGCCTATAAGTTGCAAACAGCTTATAAGCTAAAAAAATAAGTTGGGGTAGTCTAATTTATTTTTTTTGGC